>NW_013666755.1:52277-57067 GCF_000517525.1 Limulus polyphemus
CACAGCGGTATGTCTGCGGACTTACAACGCTAGAAATCGGGTTTCGATACCCGTGGTGGGCAGAGCACAGATAGCCCATTGTGTAGCTTTGTACTTAACTCCAAAACAAATAAACAGATAAAAGTTAATTTGATTATAAGATTAAAATAGGCCTACAGGTATTTATAATCGATATAAGTGTTAAGAACTAGGTTTAAGCAATTTAGTTAAGAGACTGAACTGTTTCCAGTCCATGATTCCTTATCCGAAATGATTGACTTATGAAAAGAAAATCTGAAAAAAAAAACAACTAAATATTTACGTAATAATGTATCTCTCTTTAAAAGTGATTACATTCAAAATGTACTAAGAAATTGTTATATTAATTTCATTCTCTCTGTAAATCATGTTTAAAATATTGCTCCGATGAAATGTCTATTCAGTCACGCAGAGTTTTATTAGAATAATAAACAAATTCTTTTCTCTAGAGATGTTTATCTAGTAGAAACGTAAAACGTATTACCTTCAACATGTTTTGATAAAAAAAAAAAGGTCCGAAAAATATTTATACATCGGAGAACATCTTCAAATTATAGATATGTGTGAAATCCACACATCAGGGCTTTATTATATGAATAAATAATTATGTGTTTTTCAGTTTATTCATTTAGTAAGGAAGTTGAAACTTCTTAACTGAGATATGTCCTGAAAATTAGAAATAGTAACATAATTTTTATGTGAAGCTGTACAAGAGAGATTTACTGTAGGAAGAAAACAACGAACAAGTAATATGTGAAAACCGTACAAGAGAGATTTACTATAGAAAGGAAACAATGAACAAGTGATATGTGAAAACCGAACAAGAGAGATTTACTGTAGGAAGAAAACAACGAACAAGTGATATGTGAAAACCGTACAAGAGAGATTTATTATAGAAATGAAACAATGAACAAGTGATATGTGAAAACCGAACAAGAGAGATTTACTGTAGGAAGAAAACAACGAACAAGTAATATGTGAAAACCGTACAAGAGAGATTTACTATAGAAAGGAAACAATGAACAAGTGATATGTGAAAACCGAACAAGAGAGATTTACTGTAGGAAGAAAACAACGAACAAGTGATATGTGAAAACCGTACAAGAGAGATTTACTATAGAAAGGAAACAACGAACAAGTGATATGTGAAAACCGAACAAGAGAGATTTACTATAGAAAGAAAACAGCGAACAAGTTATATGTGAAAACCGTACAAGAGAGGTTTACTGTAGGAAGAAAACAGCGAACAAGTTATATGTGAAAACCGTACAAGAGAGATTTACTGTAGTAAGAAAACAGCGGGGTGCCCACTGAGTTGTTTATCCACTAGACGGAGTAGAACCTAATAGTTCCGTATTCTGAAAAAACAATAAACATTTGCTCTTCTGAAACCTTTGCCTATTTTAGATATGTAATAAAGATATAACACGGTATTATTATAGCAAGAAAGAAACTGGTTGGTTATAAGGTTGTTGCAGTGATGTTAATTGCATCGCTATTTGATAAAATGATTTTGAGGTCTCTACAGTGTTCAGAAAAAAGTGTTATAAAAACTCCAAGAATAAGCTGTATTCCTGTAGTTGCTGAAAATCTCTTTATCATGAATTCCATTACTCTGTCGATAATTTTCTAAAGGAAATTTATTTTGAAGTTTTATTGTAGATCAAGGAAAGGTTAAATAGGTTAATCAAGACTTATAGACGAAAGAACTCCTTTCAAAACTATACTTCAGAATATCAGTCTCTCGATTTAAGTAAAGAAGAAATATTAAAATAATAAACTCTGTAAAATAATAACGTAGTTATAGCTAAGTTAGATAAAGTGCCTTATCTGAATAAAGTAGATAACATTTTAAATTACTGAAACAAATTTATAAGATACTACCAATACAAAAAGAAAGTATATTGCAAAGAGACTTTCTGAAATTAAAAATGATATACTTTTTAACTCTGATACAATATTCGGAAATAAGACTCCCAGGATTTGGTTGTTTGTTTTCGAGCAAAGCCACATTGGGCTATCTACTGTGTCCACCGCACGGAATTGAGCCCAGTATTTTAGCGTTGTAAGTCTTACTGCTTTCCCTTGGAGGATAGACGGCCAGGAAGTCACCAGGATATGAATGATTCTCCTAGTAATGAATACTCTTTAAAGGATGGGTTTGAATTAAATAACGAAATATATGTAGTTTAGAAGAAAAATTAAATTCATGTAAACTGGGCTAAATTTTAATAAGGAGTTGTATTTTCTAAGATTAGTATTTCTAAAGCTCATGGATCTTATTTGTTTGTTTTGAATTTCGCGCAAAGCTACACGACGGCTATCTGCGCTAGTCGTCCCTAATTTAACAGTGCAAGACTAGAGGAGGAGGCAGCTAGTCTTCACCACCCACTGCCAATTCTTGGTCTACTCTTTTACCGACGAATAGTGGGATTGACCGTCACATTATAACGTTTGGTGTGATGGAGATTCGAACCTGCGACCCTCAGATTGCGAGTCGAGTGCCCTAACCATGTGGCCATGCCGGGCCTGGATCTTATTACTGCACATTTTCATTTTTGTTTAATGCTAGTCTTTATGATCGTATTGATGGCTCTAGATTGAGTTCTCCTTCGACCAACTGTTTTATTTGTTTCACGAAGAGCAATAGTTGAAAAAATGTCCACAGTCTATTACACCATTGTATTATCGAATATATCTAAATTAATTTTTAGTCATCTTTAAAGATCTTGATCAGGTTATTCAACTCTTGAAGTATCCAAGAATTAAGCATAACAATATATGTTTCATTGTCGAACATCGGCAATATTAAAAACTTGGTAATTTCAACCTACACTAGTTCATAATTGTGATGGTAACCTAAGTAACTTAAGGTATATATTAATTTCTTTTCAGGTAAATAAACTTACCCAAGATCTTAATTCATCGTGCAATAAAATTTCAATTTTTACATAGTGTTCAGAAACTTCTCATAGAAAAATATTAATTCGTGACTATTTGAACCAAATAAACTTCAGAAATCACCAATGTATGAAGTTCTTATAGGTTTATTTTTATAGCACTACTGTATATTGATGTGCAAGACACGACAAGAGACAATACATACAAGGTTTGACAGAGGAGGCAGAAGCTGCAGCTAGTCAGAATAACATGAAGAGACTCTATGAAATCACGCGTGCCTTGTCAAGGAAGAGCTTCAACCCAAATAAGCCAGTCAAGGACAAACAGGGAAGAACCATCACAAGCGATGTAGAACAGAAAGCACGGTGGGTAGAGCATTTTGTGGAGATTCTGAACCGACCACCACCACCAGCTCCTCCTGACATACCACCAGCAGAGGAGCCCCCTACGAGTCAACACCAACCCATCAACCAAGGCAGAGATCATCAAAGCCATCAAGTCCTTGAAGAACGGCAAGGCAGCAGGTCCTGACGGCATCCCGCCGGAAGTTCTCAAGACAGACGCGGCAGCAGCAGCAGAGACACTACATCCTCTCCCGCAGAAGATTTGGGAGCAGGAACAAGTGCCCGTTTACTGGAAGCTTGGGTACCTAGTGAAGCTGTCCAAGAAAGGAAACCTTTCCCAGTGCGGCAACTGGCGAGGAATCATGCTGCTGTCCATCCCCAGCAAGGTGCTGACTATAATCATTCTGGAAAGACTGAAAGAGGCGCTAGACAAAAGACTGAGATCAGAGCAGGCAGAATTTAGACAAGATAGATCGTGTACAGCCCATATCGCCACTCTGCGCATCATCATCGAGCAGTCCATCGAATGGCAGTCTCCTCTGTATACGACCTTCGTTGACTTTGAAAAAGCCTTCGACAGCGTCGACAGGGAAACCATCTGGAAGCTGATGCAGCACTATGGAATTCCTCCGAAGCTCATCAGCATCATCCAGCTGCTCTATGAGGACTCGTTCTGCCAGATCATCCACAACGGAAAGCTGACAAGCTCCTTCCTAGTGAAAACCGGAGTGAGACAAGGCTGTATGCTGTCTCTGATAATCTTTCTCATCGCCATGGACTGGATCATGAGAAGAACGACTGAGGGTAGCGCCACCGGCGTCCAGTAGACCCTCACCTAACAGCTGGAGGACCTGGAATTTGCGGACGGCGTCAGCCTTCTGTCCCACAAGCAACAGCATGCACAGTCCAAGCTCACCCGGCTCGCTGAGGAGGCAGGAAAGACCGGCCTGAAGATCAACACCAGAAAGCCGGAGGTAATGCTGCTGAACAACAAACAAGAGCGCCCACTGCAGCTGCAGGGAAAAGACATCAAGGAAACAGAGCGCTTCGTATACCTTGGAAGCAGAGACGGCGGCGTAGACGAAGACGTTAGGAGCCGGATCAACAAAGCAAGGCTCGCGTTCAACACCCTGCGACCCATCTGGAACTCCAAAGCCTTATCCCTGCGCAGTAAGATCCGCATCTTCAACACAAATGTAAAAGCAGTCCTCCTGTATGGGTCCGAGACATGGCGAGTTACGAACATCATCATCAACAAGATACAGACGTTCATCAACAAGTGCCTGCGACACATCCTAAACATCAGGTGGCCAGAGAAGATCTCAAACACAGAGCTATGGAAAAGGACCAACCAGAATCCAGTCAGCCAAGACATCAGGAAAAAAATGGGGCTGGATTGGACACACACACTGCGAAAACCAGTCGACAACGTTACAAGGCAGGCCTTGGACTGGAACTCACAAGGGAAAAGAAAAGCTGGTAGGCCAAAACAGACGTGGAGGAGATCGGTCGGGAGTGAAGCGAAGG
>NW_013666755.1:57107-59684 GCF_000517525.1 Limulus polyphemus
TCCACCGGGAGTCTACAGGATTAAGTCAAGTCATTGTATATTGTATAAGACATGCTTTCTATATTAAAAAAAATACTGCGTATCTTCCTTCATAGAGTGTACCTGCATGTACATTCTAAAATAGTATTTTAAACCTAGGATGCCATTTGTAGTATTTCTATATATATATATAAACAGACTCTCTCTAATGAAAACATCAAATCTGATTTATCCATTTTCTTGTCTCTGCTGCGTAGAAAGGTTATATCTCGTCTACCACCGATGGCTGCAGACTCAAGGAAAACATCATGCGAACTTAACCTTGTGTATTGGAGCATGCTTGAGGTGCATGTGACGTAGTCGTCCATTCAAATTATTTTAATATCTTAACTAAGTCCAATAACAAACAAAGCCTCTGTATAAAAGAGAGCTCATTAGTTCCTTCATTTCACTGTACACGCATTGTTAGACCATTCATACCGAGATTATTGGTCAAGAGGTTTGCCAAGAGTTTGAATTTACAATACATTTAAGAAAGAAAAGCTAAAATGAAGGAGTAGTAGAAAACCACGATCAGAACCGGTTAAAAATAGAAATACAAACAAATACGAAATTTAAGAAACACAGCGAGAAATTAATTTAATCTACTCTAGCATGGAACTACTTTATTTAACACAAGTGATTTTTACACGTCAAGTTCATCATATAAGATGCCCTACTGACTTACATTATAAAACATTATTATCGACCAACTTGAGATTTTATTTATTTATTTATATTCACTGTCGTCTTTATCTTTCTGCGTTAATTGTTGTTGTTTTTTTTCTGGATAAAAATGCTTAGATTGACAAATTTATATTGATATTATTTATTGTATTGTAAATTTTACTTCAGCTAGATTTTCGAGATTTTATCCTTTACAATGTTCCTTCCTGGTGAAAACTAGCTTGAAAAAGTGAAGAATATTGTATTATTTTGTCTATTATAAGATCTTAATACTTAAGTGTGAAATAATTATGACAAAAGTTATAGATGTTGAAAATGCATTTAGTAATATTACTCTAAAACTTATCGTTTCAAAATTATGTTTTCACAATGAATTTTGTGAAGAGAAACTGACTACATCAGCAAAGATTAGTAATCCTTGAAATGTTAACTTTTTCTAAGTTTCAACAATAGAATTGAACATTTACTAACGATTCTTGATTAATATGAATATCTAGAGTATTTTCTAAAGACTAACAATATTATATAACTTATACGTTCATATTTATTTATTTATTATTTGTCTTAAATGAAAATCCAGCTATAAATTAGTTACATGTTTTCTTATTGCATTTATCAATGATTTGAAAAAGTTCGAAAAAAAAAAGAATTTCTTAACAGCAGAGAAAAATGTTAGTTTTCTAAGGTTTCTAAGGTAGATTGATATTAATAGTTATTAATATACAACTAATTAAATAATTAGTTTGAAATCAAGGGCATAAATTATAAATACACCCCGATCGATTAGCTAAAATGTACATCTAGTTATAAAATCCCATTTCATGATGCTGGTGTAATATATATCTGATGCATTTTTTAATAACCTGAACGTAAGCGACCTATTTATATTATTCTTTCTACTTACTACGAAAGACATAAATTAATAATATCCTACCAAACTTCTTACACACATTTTTTCGTACTCACCTATACTAACTAGTTCATTGTTGTTACCTTATTCTAAATTTAAAAAATATATATTGGCTATAAAACCAACAATAATAACCTTCCGAGATAATACGATACAGTTATTTATAAGATTTTACACGTGGTTACATCACTGTTCTCATAGGATGTTGAATCTTGAGAAGAAAACAATGAAAGTACATTTCAATAACATTCTAAATTTTACTTACCAGACTATAATTAAACTAATTCTAACAATTTCAAATTCTAATGTACTGTGTGATAATGTGTATAAAATAGTTAGAGATTGGTTTTATTTTCTCAGTCATTTCACGAATGAAAATTGAGATTGAGAACGACATAGTAAAACTATTTTGAAACCCCAAAACATCGTTACAGTTTATGTCTCCACGTCCAGTCAGGCTCTGCCTAACGACTGTGAATTTTGACAGTAGTTCAGCAGCATATTTTATATTGCAAAAGAGTTTGTTGTAAGGCTATCATGCTTAAGGCGCACCTTCTCTCCTGCTTGCTTTCCACAAGTCATCTAAAGTGAGAGAACGAAGGTTTCCCAACACCTATTTCAATAATCTGAATGCATAGAAATATTTAGGTTTTCCGGCGATGTGACCGGTATGGTTTTGAATGGAATAGCAATAATACCTGCTTCATTCTCCAATTGCTTGTGTTATGGAAACTTGGACAAACATGCCGTTGATGAGTTATGGAAATTTGGACAAAAGTGTCGTTGATGTGTTATGCAAACTTGAACAAACGTGTCGTTGATGTGTTATGGAATCTTGGACAAACATGTCGTTGATGTGTTATGGAAACTTGAACAAACGTGTCGTTGATGAGTTATGGAAACTTGGACAAACATGTCGTTGATGTGTTATGCAAACTTGAACAAACATGTCGTTGATGAGT
>NW_013666755.1:60366-62683 GCF_000517525.1 Limulus polyphemus
CGTTGATGAGTTATGGAAACTTGGACAAACATGTCGTTGATGTGTTATGCAAACTTGGACAAACATGTCGTTGATGTGTTATGCAAACTTGAACAAACATGTCGTTGATGAGTTATGGAAACTTGGACAAACATGTCGTTGATGAGTTATGAAAACTTGGACAAACATGTCGTTGATGAGTTATGGAAACTTGAACAAACGTGTCGTTGATGAGTTATGGAGACTTGGACAAACATGTCGTTGAAGTAATTTGTGTATACGTGACTCATAATAAAAACAATTCTAAGTTACTCTTATGACATTTCACAAGCATTCATCTGTAGTCACAAAATAGTATAAACATCCTCTATACAAACTAAATACATCAAGAAAAATCAAGAACTCCCAATTGATTCTATACAAAGACAACTACTAGAACAGCTCAGACAAAATACTTGTTTAAATAAAGATGTTAGTGGTTGTTCGTTAAAAAGGAGAGAACACGATTACAATTTCAGAGAAACAGAGAGAGAATTGGATTTTCTTGACGTAAAGGTGGTCAACCTCCGAGTTGCAATTACCATACGAATAATTAACTTTTGTGTACCTTCAGATATATTAAAGTATTGAAATGTTTTGTTTTGATATAGATATTACATTCTGTTTGTCTTGTACAGCGATGCTAGAAACAACTCCCATTATTTACCTAGTGGACAATGCGCCTAGTTATGGAACCTTTATATTTTCTCGCAATCTGGGAACTTGAAAGTGTAAATGATGACCAACTTGACATAGTTTCTTAAAAAAAAGTTTCTAAGACACATCGGGTTGGTTAATAAAAAAATGAAGCAAATTCATAACTTAAGAAGCGGAAGTGCTACTGGTTTTAAAGTCAACCCCAGATTTGCAATCTAAGATAACGAATCTTTAAATGCTGCTTACCCTTATTTACACGAATTATTTGCTTAATGATGACAATGCATTATGTTCTCACGTTTTAAGCATTGTTAAAAGCATATGACTTAACAGGGTTGTTCTGTTATATGAGTGGATAAATATATTCATCCGCACAGCAAGGTCACTGAAGCTTAAACATGATAAACGACCGTTGTTTTTTTGGAAGTTACGACTTTTGTTGTTGCTGACCCACCGGGGGACGTTACGATTGATATCCAGGACTTTAGTTTGTGTATACCAATCATATCCTATTATTAACAGAAACGTTAATTAATAATTTGTGATGGGGGCAACCAAAATTTAATTTTTAATTTAGTTCTATTAAATACAGAGCAGTTCTTTCATCTTCTCGTGAGGTTTATCATACTGGTTCAGTAATAAGCAGTCGTGAGGTTAAGGATTCAAAAATATACAGCTGCTATAAAGCGTATAGAGTCAGAGGATTCTAGGTCAGAATATACGCAGAATGAGGGAGGACGGTCAGTCTCAGCTGCAGCCGTTTCACGACGAACAGTCGGGGAAGAGGCATTATTTTTTAGGCACACTATATGTGCTTCCCACAAGAGAACTGCTGGTTTATTTCATTATTTCTTTGTAATATTTTCCAATGCAATTTGGTGCTTATTTGTCTTGTTTTTTAACCTTCTTCGAAGTGATTGAAAAAATGTTACTTCCAATCATTTTGATATTGCATTCTTTAGTTTTGTAAAAGTATATCAAGTACAGTTAAAAACACATATTTATATTTGTTGTACGTACAAATGTTGAAATGGTGGTTGTCTCTTATATCAGCTATAAATAGATAAGCACAAGGTATTTCATTTATTTTAAACACGGCTGTAAAGTTAACTTCATATCTCAAATAACAGAACGGACTTAAGTGACAAGGCGTGTTACACACTTGCTCAAAATTTAAAGGAAAGAAGCTATTTATAGATCACTTGCACTTTGGGAAAGTAGTGTTGGGAAAACCAGTAGCAAAGCTCCAAAGGAAAAGACAAATAGCCTTCTCTCAGGTTAATTTAGAAAAAAAATGCCTGCCTTTGTCGTTTAAGAGTGAAAATATAACAAGTACAACATGTAGGTTCAAACACGTGTTGTTCTCAATCGTGTTGACGTCATTAATGATATCAATGTGAGACCACTCTGCTGACAATAAAAGCTACGGGGTTCCCAGTGATATGTGCTATATTTAAGAAGTCTAGGCCTATTATTGGCTTATAGTTTAGTACTATATGAACAATAGCTTAGCGCAATGTATCAGGTATTTCCATATGTGCCCTCCAGTGGCACAATGGAATGCCTGCGGACTGTTACGTATCATAATTTCGAATAGTCCGAAGGCGAGTTAACTGATAATTTAAATTTAGTAGTTAAATTG
>NW_013666755.1:63161-69326 GCF_000517525.1 Limulus polyphemus
AACAATACTGAGCTATATTTAAACGTTTACGTATATAGATATATTGTTCATTCTCATTGTCGAGAATCTTCTATAACTTTAGAGAATAAGCGGGAGTTTCAAAATACATATCTAACACTACAAGCTATATATGTTTTTAAATATAAACTTTATCTATTAATAATATTTATCTATTATTCAACAGCAAACACCAGAACAAAATAAACTTATTTATTAATGACAACAATAAATTATCTTGTACTTCCTTCCCAGTTGCCCAGCTTCCGTGCCCAACTTCCAGTTCACCAAAGAACATATCAATCCCTATCACTACATCTGAAACAAAACCCACCTAAAAAACTTAAAATAAAGCTCCCGGCGAAGACAAAATTCCCAACATAGTTCTAAAAAATGCATTTCGCAAACTTCTAACACATCTTACTAATATATGCAACCTCTCTCTTTTTTTCTGGCTATCTTCCGAATGCATAGAAATAGCTATCATCACACTCATTCCTGAAAAAGGACTAACCTCTAAAAATCCAAGTGACTTCAGGCCCATTAGCCTAATCACTGCACAGGCAAACTTTTAGAGAAAATAATAACAACAATATTACTTTGGCTGCTAGAAAATAATAATACGCTATCACACATCCAGAACGAAAGCAGGACGCAAAAACAGACAAACCACAGACCACCTCGTACGATTAATAGAAACCACATAGAGCGGGTTTAACAAGCTACAAGCCACTATTGCCACCTTCCTAAACGTACAAAAAGCCTTCGACGCAGCTTTTCATAACGGACTAAAATACAAGCTAATGAAATACAAAATACCAATTGCTTTGACTAGATGGATATCCAATTTCCTAGAAAACAGGTCTGCAAAAGATAAAATTAACATCACCTTATCCCCACCCTTCACGTTTAGTAATGCAGGCCTACCTCAGGGGTATGTTCTAAGCCCGTTACTCTTCGTTAAAGACCTACCACGGACAACTGTCCATTTCGCATATGCCTCACAATTAGCAGATGACATGAGCACCTCTTGGCCCCCCTCCCCTCACTAGCTGCAAAAAAAAAAATTCAAAGACCTCCTATCAAATTTACACGATGGTGCAATAAAGGGAAAATAATACACAATCCCACTAAGACCCAAACAATCATCCTATACCATAGGCTAAATAAAAGACTAAAACGTGTCAAATTGGCTAAACTTAGCCTTTATCATCACGTTCTGGCATACACATTTCAAGGAAAACAGCAAAATCTTAAACCCAGAATAGCCTACATTCATAAAATAAGCCATCACACTGGCGGATGCAGACCACAAATAATAACGTACATACGTATATAAAACATTAATTAGGTCCTTAATAGATTATGGCTCGATGTTAACATGCAACATGAATCAATCTCAATTCCTTACACTAAAAGAATGACAAAACCCTGTGATACGTCTATCCCATCGCCACCCTCACTACACACCAGCATGCTATGGGGAAAAACACACCACACGAAAAACAGTACAAAAACACGTCACTGAACTCGCTACTACATGTCACAAAAAAATCCACCAACCGAAACTCCTTAACATCCAATTTTCATAAAATCACTGTCACATCTAAATTTTGGTGCAAATGTCTATCCCCATCGAACCTTATACATGACAATACTAACAATTCTCCACCATGATCTTTAAACTTAATCCTGTTAAATTTTATGTATAGCTTTAATTCGCTTTTAAGTCTCTTTTTCAGGTTCTTGTATCTTCATTAGCTATACACTGGGGCACTAGCCGGGCTTTATTCGGTCCCAGCTAGTGAAAGTGGGTTTCTCGGGGTACTCCCGTCTCCCCCACCCCACCCAACAACAAAATTCTTAGGCATTGGATCTACAGATCACAGCCGTGGCATTTGGATTTACTGATCCATGCCAGGTCCTGAAGAAGCCCGTCTGTTTGTTTCGATGTTTTATCAGCAATCAGTTCTCGAGTTAACTTCTTCTGCAATACTCCAACCTCCCTCAACTTCACGTCTGCCTACTAACCTTAAGAATTTTTTTTTCAAACTACAGCCTAGTTAGAATTTTCCCACTTGACTCGAATAGACCAATAACCCTCAGAAATGTATAACCTTTAGTCTCGCGCGGGGTGAAGGAAGATTGCTTAATCTTCGAATACCCTTGATGATTAATTATTTCTTTGAAATTAATCAATTCTACATCAAAACAACTGCCAGGGAAAGCAAAGTGACGTAAGTATGCCCCCCACAGCGAAGGGCCTGACAAACGTAAGAATTGCCGACAAGGGAAATAAACAAAAGGGAGGCTCGATGTACAAGCTCTTTATATTAACATTCAGTTGCAAAAAAACATCAACAACAAATCTACTGATTTATGTTCCACTTTAATATTTTCTTCGTCAGAAATAGTAAATTTCCTTTCTAATTTTGTGCTTTTTTTAGTTGATAGTATTTGAAGTTAAAGAATCTTATTTCGTGTTTAATGTTACAAAAGAATAGCTTAAAGGCCATGACAAATTTATTAGGAGTGTTTATGAAAAACAATGGTTGTGAGAACATCCTGGTGATTTTAAACCACTATAGTACAAACGGTATGTAGTTGATACATTTACTGTTTTTGGTCACAAAGTCATGTTGACGAATTTTTGAAAGGTTTAAACAAACACGTTAACGTAAATTTTACAGTTAGAAGTGAACAAGAATTTGGTTCAGCGTTTTGAATACACTGTTTAGCCCTAAAAGTGTAAGGTTTGGTGTGCTTAAGAAATCAAAAGTAGTATAATTATCATATATAGGACAACAGTCACAGTACTTTAAAAAAAAAATGTTTGTTTGTTTTGAATTTTGCGCAAAGCTACACGTCCCTAATTTAGCAGTGTAAGATTAGAGGGAATGCAGCTAGTCATCACCACCCACCGCCAGTTCTTGGGCTAATCTTTTACCAACGAATAGTGGGATTTACCGTCACATTATAACGCCCCCACGGCTGAAAGGGCGAGCATGTTTGGTTGGATGGGGATTCGAACTCGCGACCGTCAGATTGGGAGTCGAGTGCCCTAACCACCTGGCCATGCCGCGCCCCGTATATGTGTGGAGACATACATTGTTTTTGTAATTAGTCCTTAATAACATTACCTCTGATTGAACGTAAAAATTAATTTTGTGTCTGTTTGTTTGAAGTTAAGCACAAAGCAGCGTTGTAAGTCCCCAGACATACCGCTGTGCCACTGGGTAATTAATGTAGCTTATACAATATTCTCGTCTAACTTGGAGAATCCAATGTCATAAAACAAAATCTTATAATGATTAAAATGATTAGGTTCATCGGTTGGGTACCCTCGTCGTTTTTGAAATGTTCGACCATAATCTCAATAATAATCTCAAGAGGTTTGACCATCTTAGGGGATTTAACATTTTAACTAATACTATTAATGAAACTAACTTTCCAAAAGTAAAGAAAGTATTGAATGTAACTTACTTACAAGATACATAAACACCAACAGTTCGCTACACGTAGTATCATTGGTCCCTTGAAAAAACATAGAGCGAATGTTGTGGATATCTAAGGGACGTAACAGGGAACCAAGTTTCGAAGTTTTGGAAAACCATGGCCTCTGAGAGACACAAAAAATGAAACTTGTTACAAACTAACGTCTCTATATTTTATAGTATTCTCTGAAAGTATTAAACTCGTAATAATGTTTTCTCTTGGTCTGTCTACTTTATCAACAAAATGTTTTGCTAAACTTTATGTTAGGTAATATGCTCAAAATTACCTGCAATCGTTTACACCAAATTTGTATACGATGTTATCATTTTGCGGCACAGTGAATTATCTTGGGTCCATAATGACACCCATCTTTTGAAGCATTAAAATGCTATAAATTAGTCAATGAGTCAGAACCTCGATGTTTATCTTAAGGTGATTTAGAATGAATGCTCACAGAGACTTTGTTTAACGCTCCTATTCAGAAATTCTAGTAATTATCTAATAAATGAAATGGTATCTACAGCAAGTTTTACATTAAACACAACTCTTTTTTTTTCACTAATTATCGCCAGTATTTTATGAAAATCGAAACCACCCAATAGAACTAATTTACGCTTGTTATCATTGGCTTCCATCAAGATTGGATTGAATTATCATTTTACACATACACACACAAAAGAATGAAGAAGTTATAGCAGAGAGGAATGAAATATAAACTTTCAAATCAAATAGATAACATATCAGTTGAAACTAAAAAAAAAAAAATATATCATGGCACTAACAGCTTTAGTTTTTACAATTTTTCGCAATAAGTAAATGTCAAACAAATATATTGTTTATACATAATAGAAATACTGGTGTATATGTATAGCCCTTCACAAATGACGGTTTTTAAGAACTTAGCATATTATTTAACTTATCACGGTGCGGTAAGAGATCCTAGAGTACTATTTGTTTTCAATTAAGCCTAAAGTAAAGACGTAGTGTGCAATAACTTACCCTAGGCCTAAGTGCATGAAGCTTTTCATGAAAGAAAAAATATCAATTCTAAATCCAAATCAATTTTGAATTAAACTATTTTGCTGTTATGTCACCGCAGTTATTAGCATTCTACATAAACACCACAGTTGGCCTAACAACAATATCAGTTGGTAGTTTTGTTGCTAAGCAACGATGTAAACTGTAGACCATTACCAAAAAAAAAAAAAAAAAAAAGGAGCGTGCCAAGAAGACAGAAACTGCTTATTGAGTACATTAATTATCACTGTACAATAAGAAATAGAAACACAATGAAATAAACACAAAAGCAACAAATAAACAACAACATAAACAAAAACAGACGTCGTACAAAGACATTTGAAGAAATCTAGACATTTTTAGGCTAAGCTATTCGGCGTATCAACATTCTGAAACGTGTGTTAAAGGCGGTTGTGAGTACTTTGAACTCGAACAAAGCCTCTCCTTTCTTAAAGCAGACGTGTTTTGGGGTTCACAATTGAAACAGCAGTTAAGGTGACATGTGAGGAATTCACCCAACTTTACCCAGTACCAAGGTTTGGGGGTTAAAAGTTGATTGTATCTTGTTTATACTCGTTGATAACAGATTTACTTCGTATATATTTACCTGTCTATATTGAACGTTCAACTGCCTTTCATTCCGTTTATCCCCTAATACGCTTTCAACACAAGCTCACAAAGCCTTATTGGCAGGTCGCCAAAAGGGTGACGTCCATGACCCTACACTCTAGTAAACAAACATTAAGCGGCGCGAAATGAGCTGTTAACTTTTGACATGCGCTAAGGGAAGTCAAGAAAACACTGGCCTTCTTCCGAGAATATTCACTTACAAAAACTGTAAACAAAACTAGTGAGCGGATGGAGTTGCCTTATTTTTTGACTTGAAAGAAAACAAATGAAATTTCAAAGATTGTCTCTTATTCAAAATTAAAAGAAAATATGCTGAGGTTCGTGACAAAATGTCAAATTATCTACCGACATTTGAAAGATTTGAACTTATCAACCTATACGACGAGAAGAAGTACTTTGATCAATTAGAGTTAGCACATCGAAACGTTGACTCAACCGAGTTCAAAAAACAGGTCAATGAACTCTGTTAGCACGTATGAGATGAGTTACAATTATTAACATAAATAAACTAAAAAATCGTATTTTGAAAATAAATAGTGCAGACTTCAAATAGATATGTTGCGGGCAGTATAACTTCACTTCTAGATGTTATCATACTTGTATATCTAACTAAAAGAATCGATGCACGTTATATCACATTATATCCACGATTAATTATTTAATATTAAAAGTGGAGATAATCACGAGCGTTAGAAAGAATATTTCTGTAACAATTGTAAAAAACTTTAACTCGCATTATATTCATTTTAAATTTTTTTCATTCAATTAATAGTAATAAATAGTCTAATCATGTTTTATTTTGTAAGAAGCAGAATTTTATGGAGACGTTATACACTTTATTGGAGCTTTTACAAAAACATAATCTTATATTTTTCGCAACGTTCTATATAGTTCTCTCTCTCTCTCTATATATATATATATATATATTTATAACAATGCTTATGGCTGTATTATTTCTTTATTTCTCGGTATGAAACTCAGGAACGCATACTATAGCACAACCACAGCACGTACGTTTTGCTGCGA
>NW_013666755.1:70049-83344 GCF_000517525.1 Limulus polyphemus
AGTGTATTTACCAATCTTAGATCCAAGAATGAGTTTATTTATTCTTATTCAGTCTATTTACCAATCTTAGATCCAAGAATGAATTAATTTATTCTGATTCAGTTTATTTACCCATCTTAGATCCAAGAATGAGTTTATTTGTTTTGATTCAGTCTATTTACTTATCTTGGATCCAAGATTGAGTTTATTCTCATTCAGTCTATTTACCAATCTTAGATCCAAGAATGAGTTTATTTGTACTGATTCAGTCTATTTACCAATCTTAGATCCAAGAATGAATTTATTTGTTCTGGTTCAGTCTATTTACCATTATTAGATCCAAGAATTAGTTTATTTATTCTTATTCAGTCTATTTACCAATCTTAGATTCAAGAATGAATTAATTTATTCTGATTCAGTTTATTTACCCATCTTAGATCCAAGAATGAATTTATTTGTTCTGGTTCAGTCTATTTACCAATCTTAGATCCAAGAATGTGTTTATTTGTTCTGATTCAGTCTATTTACCAATCTTAGATCCAAGAATGTGTTTATTTGTTCTGATTCAGTCTATTTACAAATCTTAGTTCCAAGAATGAATTTATTTGTTCTGATTCAGTCTATTTACCAATCTTAGATCCAGGAATGAGTTTATTTGTTCTGATTCAGTCTATTTACCAATCTTAGATCCAAGAATGAATTAATTTGTTCTGATTTAGTCTATCTACCAAACTTAGATTCAAGAATGAATTTATTTGTTCTGATTCAGTCTATTTACCAATCTTAGATCCAGGAATGAGTTTATTTGTTCTGATTCAGTCTATTTACCATTATTAGATCCAAGAATTAGTTTATTTGTTTTGATTCAGTCTATTTACCAACCTTAGATCCAAGAATGAGTTTATTCTGATTCAGTCTATTTATCCCATTTTTGATCCAAAAATGAGTTTCTTTGTTTTGATTCAGTCTGTTTACCAATCCTAGATCCAGGAATGAATTTATTTATTCTGATTCAGTCTATTTACCAATCTTAGATCCAAGAATGAATTTATTTATTCTGATTCAGTCTATTTACCAATCTTAGATCCAAGAATGAATTTATTTGCTCTGATTCAGTCTATTTACCAATCTTAGATCCAAGAATGTGTTTATTTGTTCTGATTCAGTCTATTTACCAATAAAATAAACTCATTCTTGGATCTAAGTTTTGATTCAGTCTATTTACCTATCTTTGATCCAAGATTGAGTTTATTTGTTTGATTCAGTCTATTTACCCATCTTTGATCCAAAAATGAGTTTATTTGTTTTGATTCAGTCTGTTTACCAATCCTAAATCCAAGAATGAGTTTATTTGTTCTGATTCAGTCTATTTACCAATCTTAGATCCAAGAATGTGTTTATTTGTTCTGATTCAGTCTATTTACCAATCTTAGATCCATGAATGAATTTATCAATTTTGATTATTCTGTATGCTTTAATGTTGATTATACTATAATGATAATAATTATTATTCATTTTTTCTGTACTAACAAAAGGCCATTGTTTTGCAATTTTTAATTAAGTTAGTTTACACAAAAAAATGCTATAGAGCAATTTCGTTTGGGAAAAAAAAAGGCCTTGAAAGTGAGGGATAATTTACAGTAACTTGTGGCAAAGAAATAAAAAACCCGTTTCATAACAAATAGGGAACTCGATAATCGTATAATGTTTAATAAACTCTTATTGATATGCGGTTCAAATTATCCGAGCAGTGCGAAAAGGATTTGAATGTCCAATTGGCTTATTTT
The DNA here is from genome assembly GCF_000517525.1 of Limulus polyphemus. Classification (NCBI taxonomy): domain Eukaryota; kingdom Metazoa; phylum Arthropoda; class Merostomata; order Xiphosura; family Limulidae; genus Limulus; species Limulus polyphemus. Next base: position 71,816 of record NW_013666755.1, read on the forward strand.
TGCAATGTAAAATGTTTAGGCATGATTATTTCTAAAAAAACAACCACAACCACGGAACTGTTTGTGAAATGAAGTGTAAGGACAGTGTAAGATCTTACATTGGAGCATAGACTGTCTTAGTGTGTAGTTCATCACATATTCGAAATTTCTATGTGCATTTCTCTTGATTAAAAAAAAAGGGGGGGGGACGGAGATGAAGACTTTGTTTGACCACGAGGAATATAATATTTTCACAAGGTCTCTATGGTACGCCATCTTGGTTTGTGAGTGGAGCCTTTGTAGATTTTCGAAAGCAATCATAGCGTTAGATAACAAATTCTATTTGAAGCTAAGCATCGTGCAGACATGTTGGCATATCCCAGCTTTAGTTTATGTCAAGCTATAGCTATGTCGTTATATAACACATGTATCAAAATTAATATTGACCGACTGTGTAGTCCTGAAAAATTCTTAATGTAAGCTCTGCATTAGAATAAGAAATAGATAACGTTTAAGTTTTAACTTGATTACAGGAATGCTTAAAACCTCTTTCACGTGTGCTTGAATGCTCTCTTTGATGATAATAATAATAATAAAAGAAACACATCTAAATCTGACCGGTGTTTAATTACATTTATTTTATGTTTCTTTATCACCTTACAAAGCGAAACCTGAACCTCAGTCCTCTACACTTTATAGTCTACTCACCATTTGAGTGATCGTATGTGGACTGTATAATTGGATTATCTTTTATAATTAATATATATATAACTTAAGGATAAAACAAATCATACATAGTATTCATACCATTAGTTATTTGTGAAATACGTGGTGAGGATTGCAAATCTAGCTTACTGTCCAGAAAAACTCTAATGATGATTTAACTCACAAGACAACTTTCTTTAAGTTTGTTTTTTTTCAACTTCTATGTCATTTTACACAAGTTTATTTACATTTTGTAATTTATTGCTCATTTTAACATTGCTCACAATATTTCAAATAATGCTGTTACAAGTCCAAAGCAAAAGAAGTTTTCCTGTCTCTTATTACGAATTGTTGGTTGTTTGTTGTTAAGCGCAAAGCCACACAAAGCTCACCACCGGTACTACAATCCGAATTTTAGCGTTCTAAGCCTGCTGACTTAATTGTGATTAATCACGTTGTCTTACAGTATTTAAATGTTGTCAGTTGTAAAATCTTTTGGGATCTAGTAGATTATTTAATATCTATGACTCCAGATTAATCTGATGAAGCTTTCGGAGTTATAATAATAATCTCTACTATATATTTGTCCGTAATTATTTATTCTCGTTATTAATTGTAAACTAAAATGTTTATTAATTTGAAAACCAAGCTGATAAATTGAAGAGCTTTTATAACTTATTCATTAATTAAAGAGTATAAACTACTCCTTTCACATTTATTTCATTATTCAACAATTCCCTCTGCCCTTGTATATAAATCGAGAGTTTATTTTGTTAAGACTGTGGGTACATTATAACAGTGACAGTCAAGTTCTTAGCGAGAATGGTGTCTGGTTGGGAGTGCTGACTGGCTGAATTCCCTCTGGTCAGTAGTTCAAAATTAGGGACAGCGGCAGGATAGCCTTAGTAGCTGTGCAATAAATACAAAATACAAGCTGTCTTTTTAAGACAAGTGTTACGGCATATCTATGTTCATAAGAATGTAAAGTTTCATAAACTAGACGAAGTGATCTGATTATGACCTTTCATAGAGAAAATATGAATGCTAGCACAGAGGGGAGAGTACAACATATGAAAACTATTTTGCAGCCACGTCTCTTCATTACAGTCTATGTCGCCACGCCAGGTCATGCTCTATGTAATGACTGTGCTTCTTAACAATAGCTACATGGCATAGTTATCATTGCAAAAGGCTCTCTTGTATGACTTTCATGTCCAAAACACACTTGACCAGTAGGTCCTCGCATGAGTACCCGTTTCATTCTTCAGCTGCTTGAGGAATGTTGTGGAAGCAGTTTATGTACACGTGATTGTGTCGTTTTTTTTCCAAAATATATTTTTTAATTATATGCATATTTCTCCCTGAACGACTATTACTGCTGACCTTTATGTTCGTGGGATATCACCTGCTAGAAGACGCTGCATTTTACTTACTACAGCTGGGGTTAAAACTTCTTGCAAGTCTTTTTCTGGGTGATCCTGGTCCACAGGTTGGTCCATCGTTCCTTGTTTTTTCAATGTCATTTAGTACGGGATATGCCCTTCGTTAAAATTCTAAATCTATGAGGTAAACACATCTTTATGATTTGAGTGAATGAATGTTTTGAGTCGGAAAAAGGCTGTTGCGTACCCTTCCCAAAAGCAATCAATTATCGATGGAATTACCCTAGAGACAAAATGCCAAACAATGTCAAAATGTTGTTCGGATACACTCCGTTCCAAAATGACTTTATAGCGAGTGTAGTTGTCACATGACATGCTGATTTACGTAATTAAAATGTTTTAATATAACGTACTCAACTCTCTGTTCGTTATTGATTTTGAATAAGAGATTGTCGTCAAAGTTTGGTTTTTTATTGTCATTAATATTTTGGCAAGAATATCCTTATCGTATACGATGTCGCTTTGGTATGGAAGTTAATTTTATGTATAAAATGTCATCACCAAAGGAATACTTTATAAACATCTTGAAATATTATGATGTGATGTATAACTTTTCCAGTTATACTCTCGACAAGAGTACATGAGTGTGCTCATGATATGACATTAGTGAATGTACGCTCACACCTTTCAGCCCATGGGATCAGGGTGCTAAAAGATCTGGTGACAGATGGGTGTAGACAACACAAGTTTTGTAATTGGGGAGAGGAGGGTGATAAATTTTGAACGGCTGTCAAAACGTTTTTCAGACAGTCTCCCGTACACGATTTTAAAATCATACATACGAATTAAAATAAATTAATGCTCAAAACTGATAACCTTTGTGGCCATTATCTTCAGGGTTAAGGCTGACACAAGGCTACTTCTACAGTTTATTTGTGCTTAAGACATGTGCAATTCTAAGAAGAGTTTCGTTGAAAAAAGAGTACAGAGGTTGAGTACGTAATATGAATTATTTTTAAAACCTCACCTCGTCATGTCGCCACGTCCGGTCGTATCCTACTTGACGACCGTATTTCTTAAATATACCCCTGCAGCGTAGTTTTCATAGTACAATATTCCGACGTAAGGTGACCGAAACACACCGCTACTCCCTCCTGATTTTCTATAATCCGCGCCAACCGCCCGTGTTGGAAATCCGTAATTTTAACACATTTTTATGATCTCGGTGTATGAATAATCTGTGTCGGAAAAGGCTGTTACATACCATTTGGTGGCGACACGTACTTACAAACGCCAAACAATGAAACTGCAGTTTTGGTACGTACCCTACAACCACGATATTATATCGGCTATGGTTGTCACGTGACTTGGTGATTTGCATATTCAATAATACTTTTAATATAACTTACATAAATATCTGTATTTTGTTTTGGTTTCAATCTATCAGCATACATTAAATGATATAAGTGATGCTTTGAAAATGATCTTTCATCTTATGTTGTGTTTTGATCAGAAACAATAAGAATTTTGTTTTTACAAAATAATCTAAAGCTAGTATTTTCTTGTGTATAATGTTAAAATAATAAAAAAAATTAACACACAACACTAAAATCGATACACAATTAAAAACATTTTTTAATTCAGGCCAATCTATGGCCTCTAAAATGTGAACTCTACACGTTACAACGTTTATCACGTCATTATCAGGAGTGAACTTGCAAGATATAAGTGTCAGTTATTTCTTCTTAGCTAGTTCATGTGACCTGTGTGTAAGTCTCCATTTCTGCATAAATCTCAGAGGAGGTTCGAGAGGTTATAATGGGTCAAGGTAGTACCTTAAAACCTTGTTATGCTACAAATAAAAAAGAATGTTTAGATTTACCATATGTTCCAGGTCTAACTTCTAGTTTATTCAAAGTGTTTAAAAAACAACAAATATTTTATTTTATATCTAAACCGATGAATAAGATATAACAAATTTTAGGTAATACTAAAAATAAAATACAGTTAATGGAAAAAAAAGCTAGAATTTATAGAAATGAATGTGAATGTGGACGTGTTTAGATTGGACAGACAAAACGTAATATAAAATATTGTTTAGCAGAACATAAGGGATGTGTAAGAAATGAAAGGACTGAAAATTCGATCACAGCAGAACATGTACAAAAAACACACCATAAGGTATTGTGGCAAAAAAAAAAAAAAACAGTAATCCTGATTCAACCATAGGGTTAAAGCCAATAATGTCCGCCAATCTTTAGAAATAATAAAGTTTATAAATGATCATGAATTATTAAATAGTGACGAGTGTCCGGCGAATATATGTGTAAGAATGTGGTGGGACCTCCTGTGAGATTTATGATGAAATGTAAACTTACATACAAGTCAGATACAACCTAGCTAAGAAGGAATAAATATGACACTTATGTCTTGTAAGTTCACTCCTGGTAAACATGTGGAGTCCACATTTTATTTTTAGAGAACATAGATTGGCTTGAATTTAAAATGATTTTAATTGTTTATCGATTTTAACATTGTGTGATATTTATTATTTTAATATAAAGCTCTATCATCCCACTGTTGAACTTGCAGTCGAGATAATATATTGTGAAACGCCACCTTAGCGTCATTGCTATAGCTTGGGTATTACAATGTAAAAAATTTGGAATATTTATATATATATAATTATACATTCTAATTTCCCACGTTAAGTATATTGCAGGGTTTACAGTGTTCCAAATCATCAATGAAGCATTTTTACATGTTAATTTTCCCCATAACAAACAATTAAACATTTCAAATCTTCGCGAAGTTTTAGGTCTCATTAATAAGGTTTTGCGTCATCAAACTTATTTGTTTTTCATCGTGTGTTTATATCTACATCACAGATATCTGAGATATGCATAATTATGAAGGTCGAAAGACAAATAGCTGTGAGCTAACATGAAGTACAGAGTTTTAATTACTGTTCTGATTACTATATATATATATATATAAAACTGAATAGTCAACTATATTTTGTGAGTTTGGTGAATGAATTTGATGCCTAGCTTGTTAATGAAGTTAGAAACGTATATTATAGATTACGTTAAAAATGAAAAACAATTTACGAGCAATACTTAATAGTAAGTGAAATTTTACAAATCATGGATTTTAAAAGAGTTTTAATAAATTGTAATAGACTCGTGTGGATACGACGAACTCTGACTTATGTGTTTGTTTTCTTTCAGATATTTCCGTAAAGTTGTTAAAGCCAGAATAAAAGAAAGTACGTCTAGATGATGAAATACTCGCACAAACAGATTTGCCCTAAATGTTCGCAGCGGGATAACAAAAGTATAAAGAAACGTAAGTAATTACAAATATTTAGTAACATCTACAGCAAACTATCCACTTCAAGCACAGAAAAAGGGCAGAAAAATAGCTTTTCTGTATGTTTGAACACGTTATTTCATGAACAGTAGTGAACATATGCTACATATACGAGTGGTTAAGGTGCTGTCAGTACTTTCATGTGAGGTCGGAGTCATACAGCTTTGCTGGTGAAACGTTGCTTCTCTTAGTCACGTGCTTTACCTCCACCAGTAAAATCGTTTTATGTAGTTTTCTATTCTTTGAGCCAACTGACCTGCATGTGCGTTTTAAAAATCTGCTTCTCCAAGTTTAGTTTCTAATTTCATTTTGTTTTAGTTTAAATGACAATTAATAGTGGTTAGTTTGTACCTTTGGTCTTATAGTGATTTATTGACTTTATGTTTTTTGTGTGTGTAGTATATATACTCCGTAAAGACTTGTATTTCAGTTTTTCTTCAATTCGCCATTTAAAAAGTTCAATCTGTTCTTGCCATCTATGGATTTTAAATACAAAATTTTAGATAACTTATTTAAAATATCATAGCAGAATTTCAAAGAAGGCGTTTGTTTCACTCATGAATAATCATGTAGGAAGTTGAGTTGTTTCTTAATTCATAACATTATGCTTCCACCACCACAGCATGTGTCACATTGTTTTCTGAAAATAGGGTTAGACCTCTTTCTAAATTGTTATATGCCTGTTATCTGACTGCAGCTTATTTGCAAAAAGAATGTTATTAGTCCATTAACTATGTCTCTGGCCAACAGAGATTAGTTGTTTTGTGTCTTGGAGTGAGAATGCACTTCATTGGCATCTGGCATACACACTAGCCTTGTAAAGTCTGTTTATTACTGTCTGTACACTGACATAGAATCCAGTTACAGCTGTAAACAAGGTGTCTTGGAGTAGGCAACCTAAGATTGTGACGAGCCTGAATTGATAGCTATCTTTGTCAAGCTGTCTGAGCAACTCTATCGTTAGTTTGAAAGTGGTTCCACACAATGATTTTGATGCATTTAGCCCAACTTTCGACAATCTGATGTGTTTATTTTACTTCCAGTTAAATGACAATCGGCATGTATAATAGTTTAGCTGTGAGAAGGCAAAACCATTGTTATAAAACAATGTCAACCATTTCCGTCAGTTAGGTTTTAGGCGAATCATGTGATCTGAAGTCCATTTCTCTGGTCACTAAGTTTAAGACATATAAAATGGTCTTTTGGTAGAGGACATTTCACTTCAATATGGAGTATCCCCAAAAGAAGGGTACGCTGGCACAGATGTTACAGGCTTTCAATCAGAGCGTCTATAAAACCAAGAATCATTAACTACTCTTCTGAAAGAGTTCTTTCCGCAGTATATTTAAAGTCTGAAGTCACATGATGAGATGTGCTTCGTCTCTCGAGGGCTTCTTTAAGGAATGTGTTAACCAGTTCATCGTGATCAGGACCAACTGCACCAGCATATGACAGCACAGTAGGTCATATAATGTGGTATTTATAGAATTTAATACTAACGTTATCATGCCCTTTCAAAGAAAACGTCGCGTGTAAAAGGCTTTGTCGTTCTCGTCTAATGTGCTATTTGAAGAGAGTGGTATAATTAGGTCTGAAAACATGTTTATTCCTCAGATGTGTATGACTACAAGTGGTTATAAATATTCAAAAAGGAAAGATTCCGTCTGTTTGTGTAATCGTGAAAAACACATATATTCAATGCTTTGCGATGTGAAGTTAATATTTTATATCAAACATTAAAATACCTCATACAACTGTTATGATAACCAACTCTTTATCGTAGAAATCTTCATTAAGCATGAGTTTCCATGAGATTAAACACTAGTCAACAGCTCGTACATTTCATGTACAGCATATAAATTACCTCATTAATATAAATGTGTTCCTTTTTTTTCTTAATTAGTTTCTAATTCAAGCAAAAATTGAATTTTTTCTTCTTCTTGTAAATATATCTGTACAAGTAAATAGCTTTTGTTAAATATTTAAAACACGTCTTGTCTTTGAATCTTCACTTGAAAACTTGTTTAACACGCCATTTTTATAACAATAAGAAATGCTTTTCTTTTTTATATATGTTAAAATATTTACAAGTTTTCTTCACACCGTCCCTCCGTTTTTACACATAATATCATGCATATAAACTCTTAAAACCTTGATAAATGGTAACGTTTGAAGTGAAAGTTAAAGAAGGATGATCTACTGCCAAGATGATTTAGTGATAGTAAACATGAATGTACTCGTCATAGATGGAGTGAATTAAGACTTGAAAGACATAAAGCCAAAACTTCTTATGACCACAAGCGCCGTATTATAAGTAACAACGTTACCTAAACTCAAACTAAATCCATCCTCCTGCACGCTTTTAGACAATGTAAAAACTAAGCAACGGTTTCCATGGTAACAACAGCTAACGTTTTTCGTAATTTTAGTTCGCACCGAAGAAACGGAATATCTTAGGAGGCTTCTTACTCGACGCTGTCCAGTTGAGGGATCACGTTATCGGCTCTAGCCCGAACAATATAAATTCAGCGAAACGTGAGGTCCTTGTCATTTTGAGCATTGGTATCTCTCAAAAAAGAAGCCCTGCAATCCTAGAAGCATGTTACGGGTGGCTGTAACGCTTTGCATTATTGCAGTTTTCTTCATCTGGCCCCTCTCAACGGCCTTTTATATTAAGGTGAGAACTTATTTCATTTATATTTATAAGAGTTTTGTTCACACAAATAAAAATTTTAGGTTCGATCAGTTGTTATGATAAATTGAGTCAAACAAATATCCTAGTATTATTTCTGTAAGGGTTAACGCTTCTCGTTGAATATTAAAAATAAAAAATTTAAAAAACATTTATTTATTTTATCAAGAATAGAACATTATGTTATCTAAGTTCTGATCTGTATGTTTTGCGAATTGTAGTTTCATTCTGAACGTCTTTGATTATCTTGACTAAAGACATGACCTTCAACAAAACTCATAATTATAAAAGATAAATAAAAAGGAGCATTATGTTTTATTTCCCTACTTTCTACACAGTCCTACCAAATAGCACTTTAAATTAAAACCTATTACTGTTTGTTATATATTCGCAATTGCAGTTAAGATATGACGTAATAAAAAAAATAGCGAAAATGTTTTTCAGACTTTTTGAGCTTTTTTTCTCATCTTTTCAGATCTGAATGAATAAAGTCATTCCTTGTTTAAGTACAAAAACCAAACAAATTGATTTTACATATTTTCATGAGAGACCTTTGCTCTTGTAGTTCGCACATCTATAGACTGATGTGTGTAATGATTCATTACATCATAATACTCAGAACCGAGTTTTGTTTTTACAGATCATTACCAGTATTATAGGATTTGTGTACGTATTTGTGTTTATATACACATAATAACACATTTTCACCTATTTAAAAAAAAATATATTTTTCTTTCAAGTGTTTCTCATAATATTTATAATAAAAAAAATACTATTTAAAAGTTGTTACCTACTGGGATAATTTAATTTTCTGTTTAAAACCTTTTTATTGTGTTTCGTAAATGTTTTTTTGACATCATATTTTTAAACCGTCATCGCTTTATCGGGCTTCTAGTTAAGAGCTTTTTCCTATTTTTTTATTGTTTTAATTTCCAGATAGCTAAAAGGTAACTGGTATAATTTATAGTTTAAATACAGTTATTTTTATGTTTTTAAACTGTAAAGACATTATTCGAACAAATAATTAAGGAATTGGTGTATGCTTTATTATATTACCCAAGTGAATTCAGCACTTCTTGTTAAAAAGTGTGCTTTATTACATTATCCACGTGAAGTAAGCACTTCTTGTTAATACAAGTGTGCTTTATTATATTACCCAGGTGAATTCAGCACTTCTTGTTAAAAAGTGTGCTTTATTACATTATTCACGTGAAATAAGCACTTCTTGTTAATACAAGTGTGCTTTATTACATTATCCAAGTGAAATAAGCATTTCTTGTTAAAAATTGTGATTTATTACATCATCCACGTGAAGTAAGTATTTGTTGTTAACAAAGTGTGCTTTATTATATCATTCACGTGAAGTAAGCCCTTCTTGTTAATACAAGTGTGCTTTATTACATTATCCACGTGAGGTAAGTACTTCTTGTTAATACAAGTGTTGTTTATTACGTTATCCACGTGAAGTAAGTGCTTCTTGTCAATACAAGTATATTTTATGACATTATTCACGTGAAGTAAGTACTTCTTGTTAAGACAAGAGTATTTTATGACATTATCCACGTGAGGTAAGCACTTCTTGTTAATACAAGTGTATTTTATGACATTATCCACGTGAGGTAAGCACTTCTTGTTAATACAAGTGTGCTTTATTACATTATCCACGTGAGGTAAGTACTTCTTGTTAATACAAGTGTATTTTACTACATTATCCACGTGAAGTAAGCACTTCTTGTTAAAAATTGTGATTTATTACATCATCCACGTGAAATAAGCACTTCTTGTTTTTTGAGGTTGTTAAAATTGTTTGTTATACTTACATTTTTGTAAGTTTTGTTTTATATGTCATAGTGTACAACGTAATGTCTAACGAAATTTCAAAACGACAGAGTGTCAGTAAAAATAGAGTTGCATTAGGTTGCATTTTCTATAGTCATGTTTGCACCAACATGATTAATAGGTTGTGACATTTTTTTGAAGTTATAATATATTGTACGATATCTAAAAATTGTATGATATTTATTTCCACTTTACTTCCTGTGTTATTTATTGTTTGATTATTAAATATTTTCTGATCTGTTATAGTAAACTTTAAAAGATAATGTCTATTTTTTCAAACCCCCTGCTTATTATTAATAGTAACTTCCGATCAGAGCAAGCCATGTACATATAGTGAAACTATTAATCTCTCTATGTTGAAACGGCTGAAGTGTGATATTATGATTATCACATGAGTAAACAATATACTCCTGAAATTTATTTAGCTGCTTATTTTGTGTTGCAAGAGTAATTTCAAGCACATATACGTACTTCCCGCTAGTAATACATCTATTATGTAACAAAACTTTATCTAACGTCGTTTAATTTTTTATCTTAGTTTTTTAATTTGGAATAATTTAAAAGTTACTTTAATCTGAGGTGTTTGGGTAATTGCACTGATGTTAAATTTTTTGTAAAGAGTAAACCAGATTACCTTCTTAAAATTACGTATCCTTCCGCTGTCTCAGTGGTAAGTCTGAGACAGATATCGTTAAAATAGGGTTTTGATACCGCAATGGGCATAGCACGGAGCTCATTATGTAGATTTGTGCCAACAAACAAGCGAACAAATGAGTTGCGTAACCCTTGACCGTGGCATCATCTGTTGTACATTATCTGAACTAGAAATTAGAAAATTAGTTGTATTATTCCACCTGAATCTATTTTATTATTTGCTTTGTTAAATTTCGTGCAAAGCTACTCGATGACTAGTTGCGCTAGCCGTCTCTAATTTTGAAGTGATAGACTAGAGGGAAGGCAACTAGTCAAAACCATCCATGATCAACTCTTGGGCTACTCTAATAATTGAATAGTAGGATTAGTCTGTCACGTTATAGGGCTGGCTGAACGGGCAAGAATAGTCGGTGATAAGATTGGACCCCGCGACTTGAGGATTACGAATCAAGCGCCCCTAACCACCAGGCCATTATCCGGATCTAGTTAGTTTTTTAACTGCATCTAAAAACTGTATCTTCTATTAGTTGTTTATTTTTGCCATTCGCCGTAAGAAGTTTCATGAGGATGTAACGAAACACACAGACGACCGATTTTGATTGAAATCGGTCCTCCAAAAAATCTATGAATGCAAACAAGCAATCTACATAAAGCAGGTTAAGTCCATGTAACCATTCTCAAAAATATGCAGAGGGTTAATAACTCGGAGCCTTTTTTAAGGATCACAAGGTGGTAATGAGTATCATTATAACGGAATAATTGTTGTATGGTATAGAGAAAGCCTGAGTACTTGGTGTTAGATATTATAGATTGATTTCATCATAGTTTTCTTTTACCTTCTTTTCTTTGAATTAGCTTTACAGAAACGTTTAAGGTCACATATCATTATAATAGCCAATATAAATT
>NW_013666755.1:84344-85239 GCF_000517525.1 Limulus polyphemus
ACATTATAACGCCCCCACGGCTGAAAGGGCGAGCATGATTGGTGGGATGGAGATGCGAACCCGCGACCCGCAGATTGCGAGTCGAGCGTCCTAACCACCTGGCCATGCCGGGCCAGACAGTTAAGTACCTTTCATTAGACACTTTAACTTATTATTTAGGCTGCCGATGAATAATGAAACTATTTGTTACTGAATTCGAATGAAATGTTTTCAGGGAATATAAACATAATTTGACACAAAAAATATCAGTAGGTCTCTTCTATAGTCAGCCATTATCGTTATTTCACCTATATCTAGATTTTTTCTTAACTATATAAGAAAATATCTATACATTATTAAACTGAAAGCAAGTACACTGAATCCTATATGGGAAAAGTGAGAGGAAAAATCTAACATTTCAGCGACATTTAACCTGCTCATCTACTCTTAGTTCATCATTCTATGCATGCTTGTTTTTCTACGCGTACTCCGTGCGATAAATCTCAAAGGGTGTATTTATTCAACAGCATCGACACTGAGTTTATCTCTAAGTATTACTCTTTAAATAAGGTGGGTCCTTTCCTAGACAGAATGATAAATTTGTGAAGTGTCCGTCTAATTAAAAGAATGTTAGATTTTAATTGCATACTGTTATGAATAAATCATTAAAATTCATTTTGTTGTTCATACCAATTTGGAATCCTACAAACATGAACATATATATATAAATAAAACAGCTCAGACAATATAACTGCAGGTGTTGGGTAACCATTCCTTTGGAATGTGTTTAGTGATCATTTTTTTAATCAATCAAAGGATACGTTATTTTTGTTTTTGAATAATATGCATATTTGACTATGTCTAATTTGTCTTTTGAAAAAAACTAAATATTATAAAGCATAGAGTTTCATGATTG
>NW_013666755.1:86056-87686 GCF_000517525.1 Limulus polyphemus
CATGATTGTTTGTTTTAAATTTCGCTCAAAGCTACACGAGCAAAGCTAACCATCTCTAATTTAGCTATGATACACTAAAGGAAAGGCAGCTAGTCAACATCACCCACCACCAACTCTTGGGATACTCTTTTACCAACGAATAGTGGAATTAACCGTCCCATTATAATGCCTTTACGGTTGAAAGGGCGAGCATGTTCAATGACGGGGATTCGAACGCGCGATCCTCAGATTGCTAACCACCAGGTCACAACTTCGTGAAGTTCTGGAGATTGATCTTCTAGCATATCCCTGTCAGATACAAACAAGTATAAACCAACGAAGACAAGAAAACCAATTTGTGGAAATTCCTGCTTATTCTAAAAGAAGAGGGGTTTGATGTGTGCGATGTACTTCTAGAAATACCTGCTATTATTTTGGCACAAGGAAGAAAACAACATTATTGATCGTCAGAAACGATACAAAGATTTGTAACATAATATGGCATAATTTGACGTGAAAGATGAACTCCAAACCATAAGATTTGAAGCTTTTGGTGTTCCCTTTATGAACAAACAATGCACCAGCATAAATGAAACAAGTGAGAAACGTTTCTGGTGTAAGATGCTGCAGTCACAAAAGTTGACGCATGTAGCTAACGCCCTCCTAATATAAAAGAAAGTAACTACCAAGTTGCTGAGTGCAGAAGAATTATGGGGCAAAATAAAAAAGTACTAAATCCAAAGGGACATTGATTGATAATTATGGGATATGTCATCTCCATTTACTGGATGGACCTGTCTACAGTCCCACAGGCATTGAAAGAACTTGTTATCTGTGCATGTGTAGGAGGATGTGACAAGGGGCATTGTACATGCTCCAGAAATGGCTTACTGTGCTCTAATAGTTGCCAGTGTACAAGCTGCTGCAACCCACACATGAAAGTGGTGTACTTAAGAAAGACGAAAAGGAAGCATAGGGAATAACAACACTAGTTTTATAAAAGCAATGGCACTGTGACTGAATGAACTGCTGAACAAACCAATTGATTATACTTACGCGAGAGATCGCTGAACAGTTTAATTCTAAATTGCTCTACGTGCTCGCTACTAAATAATATATACTTCGATTTTTAACGTATTGTTTTCTTTGTAAAATGTTTTGTTTCTATCCAATTTATGTGAAATTGAATGAGTTGTTGATTCAAGGAATCTATATGAATTGGTTGACACATAGAATACCCACAAGGAATCATATAACGATATCGTTGTTGTTGTTTTTATTAATACAAAGCCACACAATAGGCTAATTACACACTGTATAGTGGGATTGACCGTCACATTATAATGCCCCCACGGCTGAAAGGGTGAGCATGTTTGGTGTGACGGGGATTCGAACCCACGACCCTCAGATTGCGAGTCTTGTGTCCTAACAACCTGGCCATGCCAGGCCTTTGAGATAGAATGTTCTGAAATATAAACTTTAAAGAAATGTAATTGACAGTTCTTGAGAATGTGCCCGAAACACACCATAAAAACGTTCATTTCAAACCCAGGCTTAGGGTGTTGCTACTACGAAAAGATACTATATTCGAGTTGAAACACCAGAAATTTACTCTTCGGGTACATAGAATTTGTATTCCAAGTAGCTTTTG
>NW_013666755.1:88593-99669 GCF_000517525.1 Limulus polyphemus
CAAGGAATCATATAACGATATCGTTGTTGTTGTTTTTATTAATACAAAGCCACACAATAGGCTAGTTACACACTGTATACCACAGGGAAACAAATCCTGGATTTTAGCGTTGTAAGTATATAAACTTCCCGCTGACCAACCGGGGGATGATAAAGATGTTTAGAGGCCATGTTTATGACAAATATAAGGCTGTGGCATCATATGTTTGTTGTTTATAATATTTTGAGATTGTTTGTTTGTTTTATGAATTTCGCGCAAAGCTACACGAGGGCTATCTTCGCTAGCCATCCCTAATTTAGCAATGTAAGACTAGAGGGAAGGCAGCTAGTCATCACCACCCACCGCCAACTCTTGGGCTACTCTTTTACCAACGAATAGTGGGATTGACCGTCACATAATGCCCCCACGGCTGAAAGGGCGAGCATGTTTGGTGTGACGGGGATTTGAACCCGCAACCCTCAGATTGCGAGTCGAGTGTCCTAACCACCTGGCCATTGAGATTGAATGTCCTGAAATATAAACTTTAAAGAAATGTAATTGACAGTTCTTGAGAATGTGCCCAAAACACACCATTTCAAACCCAGGCTTAGGGTGTTGCTACTACGAAAAGAACTTTATTCGAGTTGAAACACCAGAAATTTACTCTTCGGGTACATAGAATTTGTATTCCAAGTATCTTTTGCTTACCGCAGGGAAGGATTAAGATAACTTTAAAAATCTAGGTTTCATCTCACGGACTAACTCTTTGACTTACCCAGAACAAGGTGCATATGATGTTAAAATATCGTACTAAGAGGTAAGTCTGTCAATTATTCTGGAAAATCTTTAAAATTTTAAATTGTGAAAACATTTAGTAATATTTACTTTGTCAATGATAAGATGTATTTTAAAGAGCCATTTTGTGTCTTACACTCTTAATGAAATATTAATTGATAGACTCTTAAGTTCTGAAAGTAGAAATAATTCAGCAATACTTATGTTCACAAAAAAGTAGGTAATCGGGAATTTTTACATTCCAAATAATGGTATTATTTGATGATCTTTCAATTTTTAAAATGAAAAGTATTCGCTGATCAACATAAACAAATATTTACTCGAATGGATCAAAGCTTAATCTGACAAAGAGTATAACTATCCAAGTATACCGCTCTAATGCTACTGCTTACAAAGATGATAATGCATTGTTTTATCAGTTGGATACCCTCGAGATTCGGTCAACTTAGTAGACTTAAGTTAGGTCTAAGTCCACATATAAGTCAACGATGGAAATAATCTCTATGATAAAAATTTGATAATAAATTAAAATGAATAAAAATAGAATTAATCATTCCAACCAATACTGTCAAGGAAAGCAACGCTAAAGAAATAATAAAACTACTTGCGCGTTTTATCAGAATGGTTTTCTGCTTCGTGTATGGTCTTATAATTAACGTAACTTACGCTTATATTAATTATCAAGGTAAGTTTAAACGGATTAATCAAATTCAATTTCAAAGGAAATTTTAACTGGAGAAAGGCAACTCATTGGTTAAAATGTGAAGGGCTCTGAATACTCTAGATTATCACTTTCAATTCAACGTGTTATGGGCAGTCGTCAGTGCTACTATTTCCATTCACATAAGATTTAATTGAGCTCATAAGCAAGGTAAGAAACAATTTTCACTTTGTTTCGTGCCAATTTTATCTGTGCTTCATATGTCTTTGTGACTTAAGTAACTGGAACAGGTCTTTGTGATATAGTTATCTAAAGTAGAAATAAGATCCATTGACTCTTTGACAACCGGAATCGATTTTGACAAATGTATTTAAACTTACAAATTTATCGATCATCTGATGTCTGGATATAAAGAATAATCCAATTCAGCTTAATGAACTTTCTTGTGTGTTGTAGTGTAAATGTTGTTTATTTTCCAGTCAATGTAAATTAAAAGAGCCTACACCACGAATGAAAATATCAAGCAACACTCGTTTCAAATCTTGTAAACAAATCGTCCTTATTTGTTAATACAATCCAAACAGACCAAAATCTACCAAGTAATGCATATATAGAGTCACACACACATATATATATATATTAGTACATTTCTAATATCAGGGCAAAACAGGAAATCATTAATACAAAAAAGTAGAAAAAATACGGTATAACTCACCCGCCATCTATTGATTAGATTTGTTATATATATATTTATATAAGTACATTTCTAATATTAGGGCAAAACAGGAAATCATTAATACAAAAAAGTTGAGAAAATACGGTATAACTCACCCGCCATCTATTGATTAGATTTGTTCTGTACATATATAAGTACATTTCTAATATTAGGGCAAAACAGGAAATCATTAATACAAAAAAAGTAGAGAAAATACGGTATAACTCACCCGCCATCTATTGATTAGATTTGTTATATACATATAAGTACATTTCTAATATTAGGGCAAAGCAGGAAATGTATATTAGTCATTAACAAGCGATTTTTAGGTTGTTTTCTTTTACAAGCAAAGACTTGGAACGGCAGTAAGTCTGCGGATTTACAATGCTAAAATCCGGGTTCGATTTCCCGCGTTGGACATAGCAAATAGTCCTATGTGGCGTTGCTATAAAAGAAAACAAACGTTAAATTAGGGGTATATGGAATACTAGTCTTAGCTTAAATACTTTCAAACTTGAGGCGTCTTGTAAATACGTAAGTACATAATAAGCGCAGAGACACATGTTTTTAATCATAAAATAGAAGTAATGAAATAATTCGAATTATTTTATCAATTTTAAAAGCAAAATCCATTTTGTAATTATACTCATCAATATTCTCTTGAAAACACCATTTGGCTGAAAATGTTTATTCAGACTTGTGAATCAATTTTGGAAGATCAAAAAGTGACTTTCTTCTCTTGAGAAAAATTCTGAAATCCCCAAGCAGTAAAAAGTGAAGTAAATAACTATATCTTTAATATTTTATTCTTCCATCATCACCGCTAAAAAAGTAGACTTGTGCTTAACTCACTTTCAACAACTTCGTCTATAGAAGAGGGTAATTTTGAGAACTCAAAAGCACTCAAAGAATAGCACAGTTCAAGCAGATACACATTTGCTCCAATGTATTAGTAGAATCCTCATAAAAAGAAAACTCAACATAAGGCTGCAAAATGTATTGAGACTTCTCATTATGTTTACTTGCTTTAGTCATCTGCATCTGTTTGGGAACAACTTCTTCCAAATCAGCCCCCACCCCAGTAGCACAGCGGCATGTCTGCGGTCTTACAACGCTAGAAATTGGGTTTCGATACCCGTGGTGGGCAGAGCACTGGTAGCCCTTTGTGTAGCTTTATGCTTAGCTACAAGACAAACAAACTTCCTAAACTATTATTTCACTCAACTATCGACCTTTCAGAGCTTCTCTTGGCACATCTACGACACTTGAGACTAAAGTTAAATAGTGAAGATTCTTTCTCTTTAATATTCCGCGGGGAGTGAGTATAAAGTATATTGACGAAAATAAAGTAGATAAGATACGTTTTTCTAAGTAAAAACATATGTTTCTGCGCTTGTTATGTACTTACTTAGTTGTAAGACGTCAAAAAATTAAAAGTAACTAAGTTGGGACTAGTATTTCATATACATCTTTGCGAAGAACCAAGGCTGACTTTCTTTTATTGAGTAAAATGTTTGCGAACTTCTAAATGTTTTGAAGCAAAGTGTTCACAGCCGATACATATGATAAAGTAGATAAGCAGAATAAGGAGTCTCAATACTTTTTTCTCCATAGGGAATGAGTGTAAAATGTGCGTTTTGACCACTTTTGTTCTGAAATTCTGATCGGACGATAATTAATTGTGAAGATAATCCTTCCAATCCCTAAAATGTGTGGTTATTAAAACAAAAGTTGAACTGAATGTTCTGAATAAATATAGAAGAGGTTCGATTGAAAGATTATAAATAATGCACTAGTATTCTTTATGTAGCAAAAAACCAGAGTTTAATATACAACTGAGAATATGTTTTTTTTTCTTGTTAAACATTTTTGCACAAAAATGTTATGTGCAAAATTAGTTGAATAGTTTTAGTTACGGTTATCGTGAACAAATGTACTTATTGTTACGAAATCGAAATAAGACTGTGAGTAAGTTAATGACATAAATATTTCATAGTACATCACTGATGTCTTGGCATAAGACGTGGACAATTACAAAATTTTTAGCCACACTTTGTCGATTTAAGGCTTCTGAAAGAAAGCAGAATAACAAAGCATTAGTCTTAAGTTGAAGATGCTAGAAAACACATATTTTTTCTGTGGTTAAAATAGATTAATAAATGATGCCATCATTAACTGATGGGGTTTTATTGATTGTGTCACGTGAAAATTGTATTTATAAACTACACACAGAGACAAATACACATATACAGTTATTCTAATTTATTTTATACCAGCTAACGTACCCGTTCCACAGAGGAAGGACAATATAGTGGAAGTCAGATTCGATCACCAGTTCCGCTGTATCGCTCCCCATGAGACCCTAAGGGTACATGCTAGGTTTGGTGACAATGAGTTTAGCGATTCGCCACTTATAATTGGACACACACCAACACAGACTTTTCTCAAAGAATAATTTAGATTGTATATGCTAGACTGTGTAATAGGTAATATGTATGCAAGGTTTACATTATTTCGCCTTTGTCTTATCGAGTAAAATAATTTAAGATTTAAACGTACAAACTTTCAGCTTTAGTTGTGAACGATGGACAGACAATAATATAAAATGATAAACCAAAAAACATTGTTTTCTTTAGAATGCTGTAATTTAATGTTGTTGTGGTTCGAGTATATTATAAACTTCAGGTGGAGAATTATCTAAGTGATACGAATGTTGAAAACCTTAATGGTCAAACCACCAAGTCGTTTGGACTTTCTTGTGCAAAACCGCAATTATCAAACTCTAATGCAAATAACTGTAAAACTATTTATTTAGAGATTAAAAGTTTAAATGTCAAGGTCACGCGTTTTATTAAGGGAATGTAAAGTCTAAAATAACTATCAAGTTCAAGCTGTTATGTGTAGAGAAAAGCAAATACAACGTGATTTAAACATTTGAGGGCTTATAAAGTTACAGTTCGAGGTTACATCACTACTGTTGACACGGCACAGATAACCCATTGTGTAGATTTGTGCTTGACAAGAAACAATCATCAAACATCAATACGCTTAATTTCCATAACAATCATCCGGGTGGTCTCGAATATCCTACACATAATTCAACAATATAATTGACCAGTGACAAAAGTTGTAATGTCCGAGCCACACAGCTTTTAACTCAGCTTGAAGACTTGATTGTTATAGGCACTTCTTTCGAGTGAAGTGTGTTATAGAGACCGAAATCAACGCTAATAATAAGAATACTCAAATGATGACCTAAGGCTTTTTGTGATTTGCCTGTTACTTATAATTTAGATTAATTATTATTTTTATTGAAATGTTCACAAATTCCTCCAGTAGAACTTATCACATTTAATTATATTAGTGACAAGTACTTTTATGAAACTACAAAATACAAAACACGCATCTACCCTCAAATATTTTGAAGGTATATCTTTATTTTGCAGAACAATTTCGCATATCAAAACAAAAATGTTTACAAATATGTCAACAAAGAGTTTTCTAAATCACAAAATGATATATATGTATTTGAAAATAACGTAGCTGCTTCCACCTGGCGTCGAATCTTAACAAAACATAAATATAATATATTTTAAAACTCCTAGTTAGTATTATATTGACTGTAAAAGTTAGATTTTGTGTTTCAGCCAATTAAAGTATTAAATTTGTTCCGTGTGCGTCCATGCAGTTAAATATCGATTTATATAACGTCGCCCTAACGACGTGACGTCATGAACGTTACTCAGATTTTCAATGTTAACGGTTGATTAAATGATCAAAAAACAGAAATGATCTAAACTAGAAATTCCTTGTGTAGTGCAGCAAATGAAAATAAACTGTAACTTAATAACACATGGAAGTAATTACAATGTTCTTCGAGATAAAAAGGAAACGAGTAAGCCAAATAACAATTACCAATAGCGAGCGAAATCATTACAAGGAAAGGTAGGACTAAAACACACAATTTCCAATTGTTTTACTAATTTAGTAAAATCCCTGCTTTTTGAATAGATGGAACCTACAGCAGGGTTCCAACTAATGTTGTTGTTGTTTTTTTTTTCATTATTGCAAAGTTTCCTTAGACCTTTGAAGTAATTATGTCAGATTTTTCCTTGCAGGCCTTCCTGATTTATAAGACAATTGCTTCCTGCAATTCTTTGATTCTTTTGCAAACGGCACCTTTACTAATTTCATCAAAATTTTTCTGGTCCACTAATCAGCCATCACCAAACCGGAAGACACCGAGTTTCCTGTTTGATTGTAATGACTTTACTTCTGCGGAACAATTAAAACACCATATAGACTTTTCGCCTATTTACTACGTTTTTATTGTTTATGCTACTGACACAAACACACACATTAGATATATGGCTTTCTACGGATGTTGTAAGTGAATTTACCTATGAGTCAACAAACCCTAGACTAAGATAGTCTATTAGTCCTATCATTATGGGTTTCCTATATACGGTTGCTAGTACAGAACAATATAGTTCTAAGTATGCTTTTAAGCTCACAACGAGCCTTTGGTGGAACTTTCGGTAGTTCCATTTTAAGTAGAAATGGTTGTGCAGTGTGGTGTATATATATTATTATTATTATCGAAATACTTTAATCTGTTATTATTATTATTAACGGTTATTACAATAATGGGATTTATACGTATATACAGATATATATCACGTACAGCCTTCAATTTTCTCCGATAAAATATTCAATACATATCTGTAATTTGTTTGTTTAGAGTAAATCCGCACTGGGCTTTCAGCTGTGTCCACCGCGAGGAATCGAAATTAAACTCCCTATTGACCAACCGGGGGACTGTGTTCGTAATACTATTAATTTTTTTATAGGAATGAACAAAAAATAATACTATTTCTATCTCATAATATTTTATATAACGTTTGCTATTGTGATATAAATAATCTGTTATAAATATCAAAGAAAATAATTGCTACTCGCCAGGTTTTATATTTACTTAAAAGTAAAACATGTTTATTGATAAGATATGTATCATTATATCCAATGTCCCTGTCTTCTCAACTAATTGTGTTAAGTAATAGTAATATTATTACCTTGAGTTAGAATACTCGATTGTAACCCCAATGACCAAAGGAGTGTGTATGTATATATGCACACTCCTGGTTACTATCATAATATTTTCAGATATCTGTATTTTAAACGACAAAAAACAAGTGTGAAAACATTTGAAAGTTCAACGTGTCAATTCTAAAGATTCGTCGGAGACTCAGTACTGCGACCAAATTCATATCAAACACAGCTGAATACAACAACGTACAAAATTCAGAAACCTTGTATTTCAAAATTGTAAGTTGGGCTTTTAAGTATTCCCTGAAACCAAGACGCTCTCAAGACATACTGCAAGATTTAAAACTTCCAAAGAGTTTCAATAATGTGTATGGAGCAATCAGATTATTTAATAATTTTGAAGATTTGATTAAATGCCTTCTATTTAACAATAATTTGTATGGGGCAATCAGATTATTTAATAATTTTGAAGATTTGATTAAATGCCTTCCATTTAACAGTAATTTGTAGGGGGTAATCAGATTGTTTAATAATTTGGAAGATCTCATTAGATGAATATGACACCGTATTTATGTTTATATTTGCCCTCCCCCGTGACACAGAGGTATGTCTGCGGATTTACAACGCTAAAAATCGGGTTTCGATACCCGTATCGGGCAGAGCACAGATAGCCCATTGTGTAGCTTTGTGCATAACTACAAACAAACAATGTTTATATTTTCGGGATTCAAGATGTTGCCGAGAGAGCTCATTTCTGTCTTACACGTATCAAATATTACTTTAAGTAATTCTGTCGACAAGCCTTCGCCACTTAAAAGTCTAATAGGATTATTTCTAGCTCGGTTCTTAGTCTCACTTATGTTGTAGAAGCTTTTAAATTGATGTTGGTTACGGAAGGTTTTATATAGCTATGAAACTTTAAAGTCTATTTTTTCCTACTTATTTCTATTAGTTGTAAAGTAATATTATACCTAGTGTTATTTCTAAACGGGCCGGGCGTGGATCAATGTTTAGCGTTCTTGGACTGTGAATACGGGGGTTTAAATTCGCGTCAACTTTTCGCTCCGCAATTTGCGCTATAATAATAACGTTCAAATCTTACTATTTGATAGATAAGAGCAGGTGAGTACTATCGACTAGCTAGCCACCTTATCTTTAATTTGTCAATTACGAACGGCTACATGCAAATAGCCCAAGTGTAGCTTTGCACGAAATTCTAAAACAAATTGTGTGTTTCTTGTTCAACACACGTTCTTGAATTACGTTAATGCTTAATTTGTCAGTTGCTCACCATATTTTAACTTATTTGTTCTTCAGTATTATCTTCCATAGCCTGTATTAAGTCAATGTAGGTAGATGTGTATATAATTCATTTATATTACTCTTTTCGTACAATTTATATACATTTTGTAATGACAGTGCATCTGTCTAAGCTACTCTTTCAACAAGACATTTTCTCGAGACAGAATACAGACAGGGTCTCTAAGTTCTACATTATTATAAGCTGCACTATTTTGCTTTATTTGACTTAGTACGATGGATTTCCGTCATAAAATAAACCATTCTGCTGAACAGAATTTAACATAGTTTTAGTTTACAATAGGTAACTGCTTTGAATAGCGAAACCCGTATGTCCAACCTTGAACTGTAACTAAGCGCGACAATAGAGCCTGTTATTTCTGGTTTGTTGAACTGGTAGTCTCGTAGAAGGATAGAGATGTCACAAACTTTATTTGACTCTTTCTGATTGGCTAGATACAGAACTTATATTAATTTAGTCAAATAAGCGAATTTCGGGACTTTGAATTTAACTCTGTACAAAGTTAATTCAGCAAGAAGCACATGTTGTGTTTTGTCAATTTGTCCATCATCTGATATCATTTACAGACAGCCGACCCTGTGAAGAGAGAGTACTTATATTTTTTAAGCTTTGTTTTACTGTTAGTTACGTATCGTGTTTCTTATATTTATTCATATTTGTTCACCTGTAGAATAAAGTGTAAACACTGTGTTTGACATTTTTCTTCTTGACCAATTAAAATCAATAATGTTAGACTTAGCTATTATCCTAGAACCAGCTATTACAGATATAATATACCTTAGATAACATTCTATACTTAAGGACACCATGTGAGTTTACTTGCAGCTCTGAGTCACTGGCAGCACTGTAAAAGTGAAACATACTACAAAAAATGACGTAAACTGTTTTCCTTCACATTCCTATAAGTCATTTGCTAATTTCTAATCAGAGACGTGTAAAAATAGCATTTTGTACTAAATTCGAACCTATTTCTTGTCTGCCAGATATTACAACCCATCAGATCCCATTATATTAATTGGACTTAGAGTATCCAAAAGCGAGTATGAACGCTATATGTATAAAAAACAAGACATTTAGTTCTGTGTATACTTTTTAAGATGGCAAAACAATGGAAATACTTAGACCCAACAAAAGTGTTTGTTTATACTATAAGTACAAAGCTACACAATGAGCTTCTGCCCACCACGGGTATCGAAACCCGGTTGATAGCGTTGTTAGTCCGCAGACATACCGCTGTGCCACTGAGGGGCTCAACAAAAGTGATAAATTCCTTCTTGACCGCGAGCGTTCTTTTTCTCATTCTTTTTTAATTCATTTTTTCCGACTTTTAGTCACTGCTGATGTGCTCTGACGTGGAACGAAAGAGGCAGTTTTTTTCATCTCCTGTGATATTGTTTGCTTTTTTCTTAAACTTAAATAACTTTTTCTGAAGTTAATTAACTATTGATGGATCTTGAATAGGTTAAATTAACTTCTATTTATTTAGATTTTAAATAATATTCGATTACTTGTATTTTCTATCAACTTAGCGAAGTCCTGATCAGAAGCATATCTGCAGTCGAACAACGCCATGTGGGTGGGGAGTCTACTCCCATGACAGCCGCTTAGTGCAGCAGTACATGAGGAGTCCGTAAGTATTCCAAGATGTCTTGATGTATTTTGGTCACTTTTGATTATTTCTATAACTATTGATAGACAATGTAGTCACAGTAGCGAATCCTACAGGATTTAATAAGAGAATGGATTAAAGTATGAAGTAAAATTCAAACTATAAATAGGAGATAAAAAAAGTTCATTTTTCGCAGGACTACACCTCACACAAACCCAGGATTTAGCCTCAGCTAATCCAGTTATTTTGAATGTTATTGTTCTCATGATTCTCTTTAAACACTGACATTTTATTTTTTATGATACCCACTAATGGCATAAACTTAGTTGGTAAATACAAAGTAATGGTCCTGTTGGCCTTTTAATAAGATTAGAATAAGGAATAAGGTTAGAAAGGTGAAGCGGTTAGATTGGTATACTTTTTTAGCTATGTACTTTATTGAATCATGTGTTCAAAATCCTCTTCTGACACTCTATTTTTAGATATATTTTAATATTTAGACCACACATCTTAGAATTTAAACAATGCAGAATAGCAAAAAAATGAAGTTTCCTATTGTATTATTATAGTTTTTAATGAAATGATTATTTATATACACAAAGAACAAAAATCTATGTGTTTGTATGTCTGTTTGTTCGTTATCTAACTACTCCTAGGTCGCTGAGCCAATCTCAATTAAACTTTGTAGGATGATAATTTGGAACAA
The DNA here is from genome assembly GCF_000517525.1 of Limulus polyphemus. Lineage (NCBI taxonomy): Eukaryota > Metazoa > Arthropoda > Merostomata > Xiphosura > Limulidae > Limulus > Limulus polyphemus. The sequence goes on from NW_013666755.1 coordinate 99,426, forward strand.
GGGACGTGTTATTGAGGGTTCACCACCCCTCTATGGATTATTGTTGTTATTTGTCATTTACTATACTTGACGTAGGTTAACTACGTTCATATATGGCGCCACGTTGTTTGTTTGTTTTGGAATTTCGCGCAAAGCTACACGAGGGCTATCTGCGCTAGCCGTCCCTAATTTAGCAGTGTAAGACTAGAGGGAAGGCAGCTAGTCATCACCACCCACCGCCAACTCTTGGCTACTCTTTACCAAC
>NW_013666755.1:99748-113159 GCF_000517525.1 Limulus polyphemus
GACGTGTTATTGAGGGTTCACCACCCTCTATGGATTATTGTTGTTATTTGTCATTTACTATACTTGACGTAGGTTAACTACATTCATATATGGCGCCACGTTCTTACACCGAAAAAAACTTTATTAATTTTTCTATAACACAATATAAACACAGTATGGAGGGAGGGCACACAAGTATTTTATATATCTGGTAGAGTGCGCTAGAACTCTCTATGGAGGAATGCAATGAAAAAATGACTGCCATTATTGCAATAATGCATATAAACTCAATTGAAGTTTCTACTTCAACAACCACCTTAAGCCGTTTTTTGAGTTAAATCAACTTCCTACTTTGACCCGTGACCTTTCAAATTCAGCACGTAAGACACTTCTGCGGTCAATGACCGCCTTTTCATTAATTACGTGAAACACTGTGAAAGAACATTAAGAGTGGGTGTTGAAAGCGGGTAACAGAAAGCACTCCTACAGCCATTCTTTGGCCGCTACCTCTTTATACAAAGCCCTCTTGACCATCGCACAGTATATACAATGTTTTAAGTATATATGTGCATATTGAGTTCTTAAAGCTTATACAAAACGTTTGGTAAGTAATAACGAAATAACGTAATAATATAATATATTATAAATCGATTATTTATCAAATCTCACTTATTGTAAACTTCTAGAAAGAAACACAATACAACACGGAATAGTGTGATATTTTAGTTATGATATCTTATGACAACTAAATTACTACTTTTCGTTGATATATTGTAATACAGGTTAACATATGAAAAGGGCTCTAAACAGAAATAATATTCAGAATATTCTCAAACTCTGCTATTGATAACAAATGGATATTTCCAATTGGAAGAGATACTTCTTGTTGTTTTACTGTTTGGCAAGGAATAGCAGCTGGCTAATATCTTACGATAATCTATTTAAAACATTAAAATCAAAATAATCATAAATTTGGCTTATAGAATATGCATAGTACACAGTCTAGATCCAGTTTTTGATATGTGTTTTTGTTAGTCATACCCACTTTTTATAAATTCAGAATTTGAATACGTTATTTATTTTATTTTATGTTTATGTAACTTTCTGAATGACATATTTTTCTTCCATAGATGCTACTGTCCGAGTGGAACACGATGTGTAAGGACAAATGATGCATTGATTATTTATTCTTTTGTCTACCATTGTCGTCCTTATTCAAGACCCGCTGAACACGTATGGCCAGAATACGAATAGTAAACCTAACGATTAAGCCCAAAGATACGAAAACAAGAAAAAAGATGATTCCTTTGGAAGAAATTTAGTTGTGATCCTGTTGTTCTGAGTTTTAATCCAACGTTGTTTATTCATATAATGTGTAGCATAATATATCGTTGTATATAATGAATTTATTCTTTGTTTGTATATTTGTGTTTATTTTCATTTTAGTTTAAATTTTTCTTATTCATTGTTTGTTCCACTCGCAAGTATTTATTATTGTAAGAATTGGCATGCGATATCATGTGACATTTATTTCTTATTTCATTAAAGCATTAAAGAAATAATGAAAAGATTGTTGTGATTTGTTTTTCTTATTTTATACAGTTTTGATAAACTATTACCTATTCTGGGTTAACCTGAATAACAACAGAGTTTTGAATGTATTTAATTTTGAGTTTTTTCCATATTTTAGCAAATATATATATATATATATTTAGACAAAAACACGAAAATATGTGTTCCTGTACACAAAAATTAGGACCTTTTAATCTCAACTAACACTTAAAAATTGACAATTATTTCAGAAACGTTACAAAGTATATTTATTGTTTCTTATGTAGTCAAAAATCAAAGATCAGAATTACATTTTTTGCATCAAATATTTTACCTTAAATACCACTAGGATCGTTTTTGAGAAAAATAAGATATACTAAGATATAAAGACAAATAATTACCTTATAAGAAAGATGCGTGGTCATAGCCTATCTTCATTACTTTTTGTTTCTATCTTTTCAGTTTTAATGTAATCGTTCTTTTTTCTATTAATAGGTAAGGATATGTTTTTATCTATTGGCCACCTGTAGCTGTTTTGTTAGTCATTTATTTGTTTCCTTTTTATTCATCACGTGTAGCTTTTAAATTTATTTCATGAGCTCATGATTGACTCAAATTTAATTAAGTTTCAATTGTTGTTTTGTACCATACTGTGTATCTTGTAGAAGAAGGTCCAAAGCTCGTTTAATGATGTGAGAGATTAAACCTACAGAAAACTTAATAAAGTCAGGAAGATATATTTAATGAAAGAAAACAAGTAAAATAATCGTATGCTATAGTAGTCGCGTGACGTTATAGAAGAATAGTCTCACATAGTACCACCGGAGACAGATACTTCAAAATTTGCCAATAGGAGGCGAATAGTTCAAAACGTTGCTACTAGTGGTGGTTTGTTTGTTTGTTGTTAAGTGTAAGGCTACACAATAGGCTAACTGTTATCCATCTACCGTGGATATAAAAACAGATTCTTTGGATTATAAGACCTCAGACTTCCAGACGACCCACCAGGAGGCTACTAAGGGTAAATAGTACCACAATTTGCTACTAGGGGCGGATAGTTCTATCTAATGCCTTCATGGTGTGACTCTTCCAGCCTGTGAATACGGCATATTCAAATTTGATCTAGATTACAGTATTTTCTGACACGATATTACTACTGCATTATCGTTATGATCAAGCTAGCTATTTTATAATTTCATTTCATTATTTATTTGTTCAATAATAAATAAAACATTTTAATACTTAAAATTAATATTTTAAGTATTACAGTTTGACTAAATGTGTAACGTAATTCGTGGTTTACGTATTCCTGAAAAATACGTTGCATATTAACATATATCATTTAAAGTATATATATATATATATTATATCCATCACTCTGACTAATGGTAATACAGTACTGTTTTAACTTAACTGATTTTACAAAAATTTTTAACTATTCATACAAAATACATAGTCATGAAAAGGACTGTTTCTCATATTAACCTGAAGTATTCAAACTGTAAATATTTAACCCATGCACTAACTGAAGACAATACAATATTTCCAAAAGAAAATGTTTTATACTGGGTAATATGAGTGTTTGAGCTTGCATTTTTTCATCTTGTCAGTTCGTTCTCAAGTGCTTTATAAACTTTTGATTTTACCCTCTTGTTGTTCAACTCTATAGGAAACTATTTGTTCTATCTAAATATTGCCCAAGTGTAACGTTTCCATAAAAAATAATTATAAGTTTGTAATACTTAGCATTTTATGGATAACGATGATATAAATGCGCGACTTTTCACAGATCAGTTCCAATAAAAAATCTAACAATTTTGGAAAAAAAAAATATTTTCTTAATACACAAATTATGATATCGCTGTAACATGTGACATGGCTAATGGGTCGTTCTTTTTTTATGGTTCATTCCAGGAAGAGTGACATATTTTAAAACAGATAATTTCTGAGCACCTGCCCTTTGATTCACTGACTAAACGTTAACCTGTATCCGTAGGCAACAAGCTTGCTGAACAGTGTAATTTGAATTTGTTTATAACATATAAGAAATCGTTTATTTCAACTAAAGATTGCCCACATGTAACTTAAAAGGTAGATCATAAATATGTTTATCAGCTCCTGTCACAGATTTGTTTGTACTTTAATATGTACAAAATTACAAACGTTGAAACACGAGGTTATTTCATATAAGACAAAAAATCTGCCTTTTCATTAGTTAACAAAGATAGGAATGTCAGTTTGAGATCTATATTATAACATAACTTATAAAATATTGGATTGTTTAGTTAATCAGTTATATAATACTGGATTGTCTAGTTAATCAGTTGTAAATTACTGAATTGTTTAGTTAATCAGTTATAAAATAATGGATTGTTTAGTTAATCAGTTATATAATACTGGATTGCTTAGTTAATCAGTTATCAAATAACGAAACACATCTCGTTGTCGTAATATGAATATAAAGAATAAGTGTACAAAAGTTCTATTAAAGTCAATTTAAACAAGATAATAACTGATTAACTAAGCAATCCAGTATTATCACTTTTTTTTCTAAAATGTATTACCAAATTCATGTGAGAGGAAAAATTTTTAAACCATATTAAATGCCTTATTCTTCAAGTTTACGCATTACAGAAACTTTGCTAACATAGTTATTTTGTGAAACCATTAATAGTTTAAATCTGTTAGAAACGCGAATAATTACCTCACGTGGTCTACTCCATCAGAAGTACGGTGATGTTGGAAGTGATAGGATAAGTATTAAAACTAAATTTTAGAATTTGGAAGTAAAGATTATAAACTAACTATCTTCCATGTTAGGGATGTAATTATTAGAAAACGGATCGACCATCTAATCCATTTACTTTTTTTTTCGAACATTTGGTTATTAACTAGAATTGACAATCATTGTGGTTGTTCTACAAAATGAGTGATGAGTAGAGCGAAAGACAAGGCATCGTGTTATGACCTAATCATATCGTCTGTAAATTTATATCAGTTTCGTTGGCGTTTAAGTTGCAAGACTTTAATCTCTATCGTTTTAGTTAATTATTGTTTTCTGAAAGGTAAAATCGAAACATTGTGTAAGAATCAATAAACTCGTCTTATGAACGTTACGGGTCAAATTTAAGTGACACCTGAAATTCGTTAGCCAGTTAGTGAGAGTAAACTTAATTCTTATTAACGTTACGGGTCAAATTTAAGTGACACCTGAAATTTGTTAGCCAGTTAGTGATAGTAAACTTACTTCTTATGAACGTTACGGGTCAAATTTAAGTGACACTTGAAATTCGTTAGCCAGTTAGTGAGAGTAAAGTTAATTATTAATGTCAAGTAAACAGAAAACCTTTTTAGTTGTAAAGCATGTTCTAATTTATAAATCCAGTACATTAAATACGATATAGAAATACAATATTTATTCAGTAAATTGATACTTTTCGTTTATAAAATTGTATGGTCTTACTCACATACTAAAGTGAATTTTTTTGTCGTACAAGTTTGACATAAATTCTGAGTATAACGCACAACGTAAACAATATTTAATGTAAATTACTTATGGTTTCAGACGATAACTATGAAGGAAATGTTACTATAATACAAATGATTGAAGTATAAGGTTTTTAATAGCCTTTCTTTAAATTGTATTGTGCCAAGTGAATTTTTGAATACATTCTTGTTAAGTGATCGACAAAACACGTCTCGCTGTCACAATATGAACATAAGGTAGAAATTTACAGAAAGCTCTATGAAGGTCACTAAAGTTACTTTAGACATAATAATAACTGATTAACTAAAAAATCAAGTACTTTACCAACTACGTGGGTGAACAGTAACCTTTATATTACAGAGTTGCACACTGACATTGTGATATTTGTGAAATAATACGAAGTCAGATTTCTTTTGTCGTATATAGAATATATAATCTCGTTTCGGCACAGAAAATGATCGTCTAAAAATCTACAAATTTATGCACAGTAAAGTGCAAATAAACGTTTGTGACAGGAATTTATATATAGAAAGTCGTATATTTTGAACATCGTTACCCATTAAAACGTAATATTTATGTATTTATGATTTACATGTTAAAAAATGTTACATTTGTGTGATCATTAGTTAGAATCAATTATTTCCTACGTGTTCTGAACTAACTAGGATTACACTGTTGGCCAAGAGCTTGTCACCTATATACAGGTCAATCAGTTAAGCTCCAAAATCTAAGAATATATATCTATGTTTCAAAACGTGTTACTATTCCTAGAACAAACCATAAGAACCAGCATCCTATTAGCCACTTAACAGTTAAAGGGATAGATTAACTCATATTTTAAGAAAAACTGCTTTCAAAAGTATTACATTTCTGACTAGAATTTAAATACAGAAAGTCGCACATTTAGAATATTGTTATCCACAAAATGGTTAGTGTTACATACTTAAGATTTGTATATTTAAAAAACGTTACATTTTCATATAGAGTATAATAAGTAAAAAGTGAAATGTAAAAGTTAGAGTACTAAAGAATAAATACAGGGGTATATAGATATGAGAGATTGAAAAAAAAATACGAGTTGAAAAAGTCATAATGGCAACAAAAGACATTCTCCTTTGTAAATATTGTATTCTTTTTAGTTTGATCGTTGCACGGGTTGAATATTTACAGTTTGAATGTTTAGATTCAGATGAAAACAGTCCTATTTATGACTATGCGTTTATATTGTTTGTTTGTTTGGAATTAAGCACAAACCTACACAATGGGCTATCTGTGCTCTTCCCACCATGTGTATATAATTATATGACTATATATTTAGTCAAATATGTACTAAACTGCTTTGTTTATTATTGAGTGAACGGATAATGAAGTGAAATTAAAAAATATTCAGCTTGGTCATAACAGACTTGAACGCACTACACCCAGAAAGCACTATATAGTTATCCGTCCATTGTAACGTGTTTTGGTACTATCCACCCATAGTTGCACGGTTTTGGCATAGTCACCTCCTGGTAGCACATTTTGAAACTATTGAAACTCTGATGATAGTATGTGGAATATCCACCTGTGATATCCGAGGAGCGTGACCTCCCACCACCTCCCCCTTCTCTCTTGTCTCTCATCTTGAAATGATCTGGTTATAGTGTTAACGATCCCATCTCTACTGAAGAGTTGTGGGACTGATTCACCATAGCTTTGCTGTGTTATCATTTTGTTGTTTTCTACACAGTTACTGCCCAATATTTTGAGTAAATTCAGATGTGGAGAGATAGATATATGGCATATGAAGTTTCTCACAACATAACATAACAGTTAAATCTGAATCATAATACTTTTGAATGGAAATAATTTGAGTTTGAGAAGTAGCCTAAATACAATTATATGTTTAAAAATAATGGTTACTCTAATGTAAAAGAATAATTTGTGCCAATGCTAACAGCAGCTAGAATGAAGCATAGACCTACCAACAGCTGTTTCTCTAAGTTATTTTTGCCAGTGCTAACAGCAGCTAGAATGAAGCATAGACCTACCAACAGCTGTTTCTCTAAGTTATTTTTGCCAGTGCTAACAGCAGCTAGAATGAAGCATAGACCTCAACCAACAGCTGTTTCTCTAAGATATCTTAAAACTCCAACCCAGCTTCATCTTGTGGAGATTCTTCAAGTCCTGTCAGCTGCAATCTCATGTAGCATTCGGAACAGTCTTTCAAAATTATTCTATGATTTGTTTTGTCTTATAAAAAATTAAATCCTATCTTTGTTTCGATTTACAAAAATAGTTTCTTACCCTACCAAAAGTATAAGAAAGCCAACATTTTTAAATTATTAATATGAAGGTTTCATTTATCATATATAATAAGTTTTATATTCATTTATATATTTATCTATTTACATTTTCTGTAATTTATTTGTCTATTTAAACAGTTATTTAGGCCGATAAGACCTTATGCAAGCAAAGCCTAACACAGGGCCTTGTCAGTAAAACAAAACTTGAAACGGTCGAGTGCAAAATGACTTAACTAATTCTACCTCATTTTGTTCCGAACACAAAAACACATCTCTTTTCCTATCATACTTCAAAATATAGCTAAAATTTAGTAAAAAATTATAAGGGCAGCCTAATAAAGAACAAGAGTAATAATGCTTGGAAACGGCTTGAATGGGTAATGAAGAAATACTTTAATATAAGTTTAACATAACAGCAAATGTACAACGTTTCGACAAAGTTTTGTCATCATCAAATGCCTTATATTAAAGTTTTTCTTCATTACCCATTCAAGCCGTCTGCAAGCATTATTAGTCTCAAAGTGGGTTCCTCGTCATCGTAAACGAACAAGAGTGTTATTGTAGTGGAAGGTATTCGCAAACACCGTTTCATCTAACAACATCACCGTGCAAAGGTTTTGTCACTGGTTCCGAACTCTACTTGAATCGATACTGAACTGGAATTCTTATCAGCTTCAATGGTTCAAATGAACGGCAAAATAGGTTTCATGACGATTTTAGATCAGTAGCCTAAGTCTTCTCGAAGTTGAGATATAACTAATTACAACACACCGTAACAACAGAGGTCGAGAAACAGTGATTCGCTATAATCCGATGAATGTGTACTTGTATTAAAGTTAAAAGGACAAATTCGCTCTATTTTCTTCTAGATTACTATGACTTTTTTTCTAGAAGAGCTGTTATGCTCAGTAAAAATTTAAGAAATTTATAAACATCAATGAATTTATTGAGAGCACAATGAAATCGGTCCAGTATTAATGTTTACAAGTTTTATTAAACTATTCTATAAAAGTAAACAAATAAATCTTTTTATTGAATAAATTTCAAATCTGGAGTATTTTTATATCTGGCAAAACGGCTAAGATATTTCTAATTCAATGTTAAAATTTTACCCTGGAGGTTGGCTACAGTCATCTTGGCATGAAAGAGTTGATTTAATATTCATTTCTCTGTCTCTATGTAAGGTGCCATATTTTACACTTTCCTCTTTGATTGGAATGAGTATTGTTTCATTGTGTGAAACTTGTGTTCAATCTCTTACTTTGTGTCAAACTCAGTGGATCTCAGAGAAAGACGGATTTCTGTTACACAGTACATTTTCTGGTAAGCCTTGAGTTATCCTATAGTTCCTACCCAATTACTCAATTGTAACTCAACGAAGCTCACAATATCACAGAAGAAGTTGTTATTCTAAATCTGGTTATTTCTGATTACTTTGTTAGCATACTTTTAAGAATGAATATTCTTTAAGCTGATACTATATTGTTCGTTCCTTATGAATCTGTGTGTTGTTCATAACTTCAGGAGTGCATTTTATATCATATAGCTATCATAATTTAACACTATTCGCCAGTCACTCATTGATCAACTAAATCCTACAATAATTTAGTTATTGATATGGTGACTTATCTGTGTGTTAATTCCTTATCACCAAATACCACAAACGTCAAAAGCTATAGACTGTTTTGTAATCCCACAAGTGTAGTATATATATATCAGATGTTTCTTTTCTTTTAATCCTACTTTGTTCCCACGTATGCACATTTGTCACATGTATATTAAAAATAATATGCAGGTAATTGGCTTTGAAATTGTGGAGATGTTATCATTGAGCTTGTCACACATTGCTGATGGTAATTCTTATTTCAGTGTTGCTGAATTCTCCCAGGAAAAGAATCACTAGAGAATTTTTGAGAATTGTGATAATGTGTTCTCTGGTAACATCGATCATAAAAACGTTTAGGAATATGAAGGATGTGACCTTCCTGCTTTTACTTATGAGATGACCAAGTAACGTGGGTGTCAAGTGAGTTCTTGGAGAGTTCACCTACTGTGTATGTATATAATAGTTGATTGTATGAATTTTGACGAAATTTTCTCTGAAGTCTTCAACAATCTTTCGTCAGATATTCATTTGAGACACAACTCTCAACAGCTAGAGTTGTGCTATCCACAATTCTGTGCTCTCACAGATTGGGATCTATGTCCAATGAAATAAATGAACATCATGTGTGTACCACTTCAAACCTGTGTACCATCTCATTTTTTTCCAACTCGGTTACATTAGTTCTAAAATACTTATTCTACGAAACCTCTAGCTACAGCTGCTACTTTTTTCACTTAAAGGTGACCACCTAAGAATATTACACAAACAGATCACTTTCTACATACAAATTTAGTCAGGCAAACAACTGACAAAACGTGCAGGTAACTAATTGATCATCAGTATCATTCAAGTAGAAAGCAATCTTAAAGCAGCATGATAAATACAAATATCTCTACAGTAATTGAAAGTCCACTGTCTAGAGTCAACTGTACAAGACTAATTGAAAGTCTGCTGTCTAGAGTCAACTATACAAGGCTAATTGAAAGTCTGCTGTCTAGAGTCAACTATACAAGGCTAATTGAAAGTCCACTGTCTAGAGTCAACTATACAAGAGTAATTAAAAGTCCACTGTCTAGAGTCAGCTATATAAGACTAACTGAAAGTCCACTGTCTAGAGTCAACTATACAAGAGTAATTAAAAGTCCACTGTCTAGAGTCATCTATACCAGTCGTATAATTGGCAGACCAAATAATTTCTGCAAACGACTCAAAAACAACAAAAATTTGCTTTTTGTGCTGTTTGATGGCCGTCAACTGAAAACTGCAGAATATTTTCAAGTTTCAATGCAGCAACTACAATAGTCCAAGTGACATGTTAATGATTTTTTTTCACCACCAGTAATCCTATTACCATCCTTCTTGTTTCATGTAATATTTGACTAGTTATTGAGGTGGAAATTCCACTATACTGGAGGTCTTATTAAAAAGTTATAACAAGAAAATATATTATTAGTTAAATTGAAATTGTATATTTAGATTTTGTACTGCACAAATGGGTTATCTGTGCTCTGCCCACCACGGGTATCGAAACCCGGATTCTAGCGTTGTAAGTCCGCATACATACCGCTGTGCCACCGTGGGCTACATCGATTTGAATTGGTTATTATGGTGACAGAAAATATCCTCAGAAATGGTACTTGAGCCTGCTACTGTGGCCTAAAGAGGTTAGTATCCTACCATTGGGATATTGCGGAGACAAGCCCACGTTTCTATATTTACTTACATGATCCTAACCTAATATCAGCCAAGAAAATATAACAAATAAATATTCTAATGTGAACTCTGAAAACCCAACATAACAATTGATTTCATTTCAGCAGCTTCTTTATTTGTTTGAAGTTAAGCACAAAACTACACAATGGGCTATATGTGCTTTGCCCACCACGGGTATCGAAACCCGGTTTCTAGCGTTGTAAGTCCGCAGACGTACCGCTGTACCACTGGAGGCAGCTTCTTTATGACAAATGTTAATTAAATGGACAGGTATTGGATCAAAAAATTGTAGGTCTACTTTCTCAAATAATCGGATAGTACTACTAGTAAGTATAAACAAATTGTATGGAGCTTAAAAGCTGCCATTGGGAATTTGTTTAGCATCATCGTAAGCCTTTGTGTACAAAGTTTGTAACTGATAAGTAGATATATGATAAATTCACCTTTTGACAACATATGTTTGGTCACAAAAAGAAGTAATTGTGAAATAGGTCATTCATGTTTGAAGTTATCGTGTCTATATCAAATTTCAATGCGGAAATGTCTATAAATGACAAAGTATCATGAAGAAGACAAATCTGACTTAAAAATTAAAAAAGAGGGCAAAATGTAAACTGGTATTGTTTTTAGAAAACGCCGTGATGGGAATCTTTTCAATACAAAATGCCAGTACATTTGTCGAACAACGACATTTTTGTGTACCCTGTATTTCTTTTTAAAATATGTGAAAATTGTATAAATGAATTTTGAATTTGTATTTGACGCCGTTGTAAACCCTAGTTTAGAATGTTCGTTGATGATTTAGACTAAATAAGTAAACACATTATTACACTCATCTGTATTTTACATTAAAGAGAGTTCGAAAACCTTGGTATACAGTTAGACCATACAAGAAAATAGAAATAAATACATTTTTGTATCCCCTTTGTCTGACCTATAAGAGAGGTCAAAATAAAGAAAAATATTTGTAATTGGAATTAGTTTGTTCGAAAATAGTTGTATCTAAGTTATTGTTGAAATTGTTTGTTTTAAATTAAGCACAAAGCTACACAATGGACTATCTGTGCTCTGCTCGCCACGGGTATCAAAACTCGATTTCTAGTGTTGTAAGTACGAAGACATGCCGCTGTGCCAACTGGGGGGGGGGCATATTATTGAAATATAAGAAAACGTTTTTGGAATACATTTTATTTCGCCTGAAAATAAGTAAAAGTGAAGGATGTATTAAATTTGTATTGATTATTTGTTGTTAAGCGCAAAGCTAAGCAATGTGCTATTTGTAATCTGCCTACTGCGATTATCGAAATCTGATTTTTAGCGTAATAAGCCTTCATACTAGTGATGAGGGAGGGAGGAGAGTTGTATTCAACATCATCGGGAATGCCCGAATAGAATGTTTGTCATGATTTATAAAAATATGACAAAATAAATTTTGGACATATGTATTTGATGGCCGATGGTGTACCAGTGGTTAGCATCAAATTGCCGCAAAAAATAATAAAATAATCTATTCCCTCACTTTGAAGCCGTGGTTGCGTTGTAAGAGCAACAGTCAAATCCCACTATTCGGTTTGAGTGTAGACCAAGAGTTGGCGGTAGGTGTTGTTGACTATCTGTCTCCACTTTGGTCATTCAACTCTTGAGAAGCTTTGCGCGGATATCCGAAAACAAACAAACCGTATATGACCTTAAAAGTTTTCGAAACGAGGATGTAACATCGAAATATGAAACAAAAGCTATTTTAATGATATTGAAACTACGAATAGATACCATTAAAGCACTTTGAAAGCAGAATTCACTTGTATTAGGTTTTTCTATAACATTGTAGGTTCAAAAAAAAAAAAGAGGCTCCCCCAGTGGCACATCGGCATGTCTGCGGACTTATAACGCTAGAAACCTCTCTTTTTTATCGAGTTATTTTTATTTGATTAGTATCTTGCGTATTAGATAATTTATAACAAATTATAGTAAAAAATAACGAAATTTAAGTATAACTCTTGTAAAATTGCGTTCGTTTCCTGTTTTGTATCTCTTTGACATTTCTTAAAACTCCTGTAAAAGGATCCCCAGTGGCTAACATTGAAGACTTAAAACGCTAAAATCCGGATTGTGATATCCGTGATGGGCACAGCATAGACAGCTCGTTGTGTAGATTTGTGCTTAACAACAAACAAAAGTATAATAAGGGCTTTCTATATCTAAAACAATAACTTTTTTATATTCTTTGACAAATGATTCAAATTGTGTTTCCCTGATGAGTCGAATTTTATTTAGACGTTTAACCGTTTTCTATTTAATAATTGTAAACTATGACATAAATTCTCATGTACACCATTCTTTAAGCTAGTTGCATTTATTGGTACTTTGTGTGCTGAATCTCTTTAGTTAGCACTAGCTGTGTACCCGTACGAAGGACGGGTTGTGTGTGTAAATAATACATTAATTTAACAATTAACAAACAAATTACTTGTACATTATTTACATTACATTTTACATTTTTTATTGTACATTATTATAACAATTAAATATAAGTTAACAAAAGATACTGTGGACCATGTGTTAACTGCGTCACTTAGAAAAAACGGAAAATGTCAAATTCTGATGATTTGAACTTGTATGTTTGTAGTGTATCACACATCTGTGAAAAAATTAGTTTTATTTATCGAAGAGCCTCTTGATAGACGACATTGGAAGTATGTCCACCTGGGGCATGGATAAATAGGCTGTGAGAAGATCTGACTCTTGAGCAGGCTACATATGGTTTTTAAACTCCAAGGATAGTGTTCATAA
>NW_013666755.1:113989-127506 GCF_000517525.1 Limulus polyphemus
GACGTATGACAGTTTCAAGTAGCCTATAACCTCTTACACATTTATAAAACAAAGAAAAAAGTTTCATCGAAAACGGTGCACTCGTTTTCCCGTGAAAAGTGAGCAAATACACGTCCGCGAGCATTACCGACAGACAAACAGACAGACAGACAGAAATTGAGATAAGGCTTGTTTCGGCTTCTCTGGTGTATGAAACGTGAAGATATACAAAAAGTACACTATTCTAAGCAATGTACAGACAAAACTCTTATTTTATTTATATAGATTATGGTGTATAACATCTGATTTGGAGGTGTAGTATCATCAGCGATTTGTCTGTTATTTCGGGTTTCCAGTATAGCGCTAGTAAAGAAATATGTGAATAAATTATTATCAGTATTATTGTGATTTACTATTACATAGATCATCGTTTCCTGAACTCAGTATTCATTTGTAAAGAGTTGGTGGTTTGTGTTGTAGACTAACTTCTTTCTAGTCTATCACTTCTAAATTAGGTCTGGCTAGTGTAGATAGCCCTCGAGTAGCTTTGCTCGAAATTCAGCAAACACATAAACAAATGCCTCTTCTCATATTGACTAAAAATTGTATTGTGTAACATACTTATTCCCAGTAAATTGTACGTCCCATATTATAACCAGACTAGAAGTGTAATTTGAGTTTAATCAATTCTCATAAGTTCAACTAAGGAGTTTGGTGTAGATTTTGTTTCTGTGTTGTCACAGCAAAAAAGAGTATAAGGTTGTCTAATATTTAAGTTTAAAAATTGCCTTTAAGTGTTCTTCTCCCGTGTTTTCTTGCAGGTGTTTCTTCTAAACAATATCTTATTGTCACGTAGGTCCAGGCAATGTGTTTACCATGTGAAACTGATGAAGGACTGAGTATGGAGCCTGAAATCTCATATCAGAACCAAGAGAAATAGTCCATAAAAAACCCAGTCCACTAAGTCTTGTAAACAATTTATTGAATTTGTTTTAATCATTGACAGGTCACCATTGCACGGAAGTTTCTATTCCTTAAATTGGTTTAGTTTAAGAGCTCAATTTAGAAAATTAACACTTCAAACATAAAAAAAAGAATCTTAAAAACCCCGAAAGATTCGAATTAAAATTCACAATTCCTATTATAATTATGATATATTTAAACAAAAATCTTTAATTGAAGTATTTCTGCTCTCCAATTAATTAGACTTAGTCATAACAATCATGCTGTTCTTCCCTCATAACAATATAGCTGACGACGTGTTTAAACTACTTCCATTGAATACCGTAATTAGTAATACGTTCACAAGGTTTTGATACAAGCATGGTGGAAGTAAAAATAAAAACTATTTTAAAATTATGTTCTCAAGAGCTGCGGAAAGACATACAATGGCTTTGTTCCCTCGTTCACTACAGGCTAGCAACATGCCTACCGAATACTCTGTTCGTATTATGACTGAACAAACATTGGAAGATACTGTAAGCCTGGATTTCTCAAGGATATTTTCTACCTGGCTTCGTTATTCTTAGGAAAGGTTCATCATCTTCTGTACATTCTGTACTACCTTTTCCAGTATTTTCATTTGTTGAGCAATCATAAAATAATTCATTATATACGTATGTATATATATGTATAATACTGTGCTTATTTTGAAATGAAAGGAGTTTATGTTCACATGTAACATTTGCCGGTCCAGTTTGCTTACGTCATCATTTGCATGAAATATACTTATGTATGTACGTAAAGATAACCGAAATATATTTTGGGTATTGACCTAATGAAGATCTGCGCTAACGTTTCACAACATGGGTTTTTTATTGATCATTTATTACAGATGCCCCCAGTAGAACAGCGGTATGTCTGCGGACTTACAACTCTAGAATCGGATTTCGATACCCGTGGTGGGCAGAGCAAAGATAGCCCATTGTGTAGCTTTGGGCTTAATTACAAACAAACAAACAATTACAGACACGCAGATAGAGAACAAGAAAGAAAAGACTAAACTTTCTTGTGAAATTACGAAAAAAAAAAAACAGCTACAAAACTTAGTCATACATTTTTATATATCCAGCCACAGCGTAGTTTACTGGTTTAGTCTTTAGACATGGTTTCAGTCCAGTATTTTATTTATTTTCCTTACTTTGAAATCAATTTTGAAGCATAATTGTATTTTAAAGCGTGGCATTAAATTAGCTTAGAAATTTTAATACGCGTTGACATTTTATATTTATACACAGAATAAAAAACAATTAATTCAGATAAATAACTAATCCAATATGAATTTACGATGTATGTTTGTTTGTTCGCAAACTCCTCTCACAGTTTATACACAGATGCAAAATACTACTTGTCACATCTTAAACAATTTACCGAACGCGCAAGAAATACACATGCATTTCCAACACTTACATATAACAATACTCAGGCCCAGACAAACACTCAAAAAGTAGAAGTGTTTAAAAAAACCGCTACAACACACATTCACAACACAAAATGAGCCAACAATGAATTAATACTTTTAGAATAAGATTAAGAACTATGTAAACACAAGCAAAGAAAATTTGACACTCATCTTCCTAATTTCATTTGAAGAGACTTAAATGGAAATTACTCGCGAACAACGTGTTAAAACACAGACACTAAACCACAAAAATACAAAAGACATTGACAAAGGTGAAAAATAAGGCTTCTGACATGGATCGTACACAGTGTATACTCCGAGATTGTAAGTGCATTTAGCAACAATCGTTAATCACTCAATAAAATCAGGCTATATAGCAGCCGCTTGGAATCTAGTAGATGTTTTGATGTCCTTGAAGGGAAGGAAGCTATCGAAGAAACTAGAAAGCTACAAACAGATCAGCCTCACTTGCTGTATCGGCAAACTACTTGAAAAAATAATAGTAAATGATTATTAGCATACCGTGAATAGGCTTCAAAATCGCCAGGAATACAGAACAGTTTTAATAAGTCAAGACAAACCACAGACCATCTAGAAATACTCACAGAAACCGTCATAAATAGTTTAAATCAGAATGAATGCACTGTCGCATGCTTTCTTGACGTAGATAAAGCATTCAACAATGTATGATACAATGGATTACAATTTCAAATGCCCAATATAAAACTGCCGCTGGGTACCATTCGATGGTTTCCCACTTTCTTGACAATAAAAGGAGTAAAAGTAAATGTGCCAGGCACCTTCCTTGAGTATTTTAGTCCGAAGGTAGGTGTTCCGCAAGGAGGAGTAGGTAACCTCTTTAGTACTCATCATATATGTGTGAGTGAAATGCTCCAAATAAACCAAAATTTATATTTCCTCTCCCAATTCGCAGATGATGTGGCTATATGGAAAAGTTCAAATACTTCGGCTATAGCACAAACTAACTTACAAGTATGTCTAACTAAAATACAAAATGATTGGAACACATGGAGGATACAAATTAATGCCCCACATCCAAAACTAGTATTATTCACAAAATCTACTAAAACAAGTAGACAGCCCCCTAAGCTACATATAAACGGAACCCTCTTCCAGGTAGCCACATCAGCTAAATATCTAAGTTTAATTTATGACTCAAGATTAAATTGGATTAAAAGAACAGCAACAACAACAAAAGAAAATACGTGGTTCTAAAGACCAAACCGTCAAGTAATGTAATAAAATTAAAATATAAAAATTAAAAAAAAATTCTTTAAGAGTTTCGCATTTTATTTATTTATTTGATCTTTAAGGGGAGGGGAATAAGGCAGTAAAATACAATAAAAATATGTAATAATCCTTGCAGGATTACGACTGGTTGTCACCTTAGTAGCAGAACGATAAGTCTGACGACTTATAACACTCAAAATCGGGGTTGATACTCGTGATGGGCACAGCAGAAATAGCTCATTGTATAGATTTGTGATTAACTATAAACAAGCAAATAAAAACAAAAAGGAAAGGAACGTGACAAACTGTAGGTAAAATAGGGAGTATGGTAACAAAACAAGTTAAAAATTACCACAGTCAACAGTCCCAGGTTTAAGATTGATGTCATTCGGTGTCACATTATTGAGTCTTGTTATCCAGACAATTTCCTTAATTTATCTATCTGTTTTGAAACTACTGTTTCTATTTATGAGGTTAAGACCGGGCTTAATACGCGTTTGAAGCAGAAGAAAAATTAATAAATAAATGACCTCAGATGAAAAATAACTAACCCTTCTTGTGAGAAAATAACGATAACAAAACCTTCATTTTCGTATTCTTTAAAGCTTTCTTTGAAAACAGGCACAAATTGAGAAGTAATTTTCAGAAACAATAGAACGTAACATGAAAATATCATAGATATTTAGAGTCTTAGTGGCTAGAAAAACATATGAAAACATAAAAGTACATACACGTGTGGTTTAAGGTGGTAGGGAAAAATATGTTTTGTTACAGGCTTTTAGATCACTCACAGAAAACAGTACTGCTTTCAAAATATAGAGTTTAATAGGTTTGTAGGTTGACTGGGAAAACTGTATTTGATGTAGCTCTGAACTTTCTATAGATGCGTATCTGAGGCAAGTACAACGATGGGGTGGGGAAAATTTGGTTTTCAGATTTGTACAAAAATGGCTAGAAAAAAATCCAATACACTAATTCAGAAACGTGAGAAATCATTGGTGAGGGGCTTCGTCTACAATTACGCTAATTCATAAAGGTGAGAAGTCATTGGTGAGGGCTTCGTCTACAATTACACTAATTCAGAAAGGTGAGAAGTCATTGGTGAGGGGCTTCGACTACAATACAATAATTCAGAAAGGTGAGATGTCATTGGTGAGGGGCTTCGTCTACAATTACACTTATTTAGAGAGGAGTGAAGTCATTGGTGAGAGCTTTGTCTACAATTACACTAATTCAGAAAGGTGAGAAGTCATTGGTGAGGGGCTTCGTATACAATACACTAATTCAGAAAGGTGAGAAGTCACTGGTGAGGGGTTTTATCTACAATTATTCTTATGAATCTTGTTTGTTTGTGATGATGGAAGATTTGTGATTGTTAAAACGTTCTTTTACAGTTGTGATGGTTTGTCTTTATGTTGGAAGTTATATTTCTGTCACTGTATTAGGGAAACAGTATTTTTAAAGGTGAAAATTATGGATTTTGTGATTTTGGTTGTCTTTATCAAGAAACTGGTCTGTATGTTGAATAAACTTACAGGTTTGGCAACGCTTTCCATTGCACGGATAACTTCTTGGGGGGGGGGGGTAAAGTTGATCTTACCATGAATTAAGTGTCATTTTAAAGTTTTGTTTTCCGAAATGAAACAACAAGAGTGTCGGTAAAATTGATTTTAGTCGGTTATTAAGCTGAAGGAATTTAAAGTGTTTCTTCAGTATACAAGATAGGTTTCTCAATTGACGACGATGGTTAATAACAAGTGGAACACAGAAGAAGTTTGTATCCGATTACTATTTAAAGATATCGTCGCTTGTAATATTGTTAGTTTTGTGCGTTTGTTTGATTGTAGTGTTTAATTATAACCTCTTTTTGTCATATTTTTTAGCGAATCAATGTGACTTTCATAGTTCTTACTATCATGGCAGACCTCCTTAAATCTGAAGGCTTTGCTGAACGTAATATTATGTTTAGAGTGTGGACAATATAAGTCGTCATCCTCCACATATTAAATGTGTTATGACATTCAGCCAGACCTTCAGATCATGTTGAAATGAAGTTTCTGGAACACTGACAATTTACCATGATTCAGATGTTGTTTTGTCCAATAACGTTTAAGGCTGAAAATCCCAGATCTTCAATCTACGATAAAGAATCTAAATAAGACGTAAGATAAAAAAAAAACTGTTCGCTTCCATTTTCACTTATTTCTTATGTGGAGCTATGGACAGCTTAACGTAGCGATAACAGATGGCGCTAGATACCATACCTATCATCGTATTGTTTCACTTAGTCGTCGTTATAAATAAAAGACAAAGAAAATAAAGAATATTAAGTAACACAAGTATAACTTGAAAATTAATCTCCGTAACTTTAGCTTTTGTATGCTTAAATTCAATTGCATGCGTCTTTTAGTAGCCGTTTTACCAATTCTAAAGAAAGTCTAAATGCTAACCGATTCGATTTAGTAGTGTTTTGCAAACTTGATCTAAGATAAATTTTAATGTAATAAATAGAATAATACCTGTGCCATAAGTCTTGATTTTCATCGTGAGCGTTACTGAACATATAGACTATAAGTTATATTTTCTAAGTATGTAAAATTATTAGGCATAGTACAGTTAAAATTTTGTTAAATAATTCTATAAAGTCCGCTAAATTTTATTTTACTATGGTACACAAACCAACCGAAACTACAATGATAATCAGAAAATTATACCCTTGAGATACCCTCAAAAACAAATTAAGTCACACACAAGTACACACTAATATATATATTGGGAGATACTGTAATGTATTCAAGAATAAATCTGTACTTTGCTGCTCTTTGATGGCTCAGCGTTAAGTATGAAGACTTATAATGCTAACAACCGGGCTTCGATACTCGTGATGATACTCAATGAATTAGAGTGAAGGTATGCAGCAGCCATTTTTCTTCATGTTAAGCGAAAGTGTAATTCAGTTATAGTACACATTCTTGCCATGAAGACACCACGAATTTTAAAGCCCGTTTATTATGAGTATAACTATAGCACTTGTAAATAATAAAATAGGTCAATTCACTTAAATTGTTTTTGCGATATTAGACATTACAGTATTTGTTTCTTCCTCCCAATCTGGCTAAAATAAACGGCATATGTTGTAAGTTGTTCGAAATCACAGGAAAAAATTCAGTCAAGGTCTAAAAAACGAAGTGAAATAAATAAAACGTAATACTTTTGAAAAAAAAAGACACACGAAAAGCTTTTATTGGTTATTAAGACCGTATGCTTGTTTTTGTTTGTTTGTAGTTATGCACAAAGCTACAAAATGGGCTATCTGCGCTCTGCCAACCATGGGTATCGAAACCCGGATTTTAGTGTTGTAAGTTCGCAGAAATACCACTGTGGGGCAAGACCGTACGCAATTAATTTAGTACCTGTTATGTCTGGTAAAAGTTATATTAATGTGAATAAGTATAAAACTTTGTTAAAATCGCTAAGAAAAAGAATATAATCTTTCATTGTACTTTGGTTAGACACGAATATAAAGAAGATCTAATGAACTATAAAAAGTAAATTTTCCAAAAGATACGAGAAAGCATTGATGATAGAAAAAATGACAATTGTTAGTTTTAGAAACTAATATGTAATATAATATAACATAATGCGTAATATATTTATTAATATTAATATTACAAGCTTTATCAGTCATTAGAAGCTTGTTTCTTAATTCACACACACAGCTGCCCTCCCCACGTGGCACAGCGGTATGTCTGCGGACTTACAACGCTAAAATCCGGGTTTCGATACCCGTGGTGGGCAGACCACAGATAGCCCATTGTGTAGCTTTGTGCTTAATTACAAACAAACAAACACAGTTTCTTTATTCGACTCTGTGTACTTAGCGTAAATAATTACAGAGGTGAAAAAAAACTACTGTATCAACCAATTTTTTCACACTTTTCTTGGTTCTTGTAATTTTTTACGAGATCGTGCATTGTAGACGTCTCATAGTAGTGCAAGACGGTTATGGATATTGGGTGGTGTAAACTGACTCATATTTTAGTCATCCAAACACATATGTGCATCTTTGTTAACAAACCAATCGTGACAAATGTAATGATCAATAAATACTTGACAAATATGAACATGTTCTCCGAATAAGAAACCTATATTTAAAAATAACACCACTCAAGTAATTGACAAAAAGTGGTCACAGAGTCTGTTTCTTGTTTTAATATTTGTTGCATCCCTTCTGGCCTTGATAACTGCTTGACATCGTCGTGGCATAGAATGCACGAGGGACTGAATGCAGGCAGGGGTGAGTTCACGATGCTGCGCGCGGATTAGAGCTTCCTTCACTTCAAAGGTGTTTCTCGGTTTTCCTCTCTTACACTTTGTTAACCATCATCTTCCACCAGTTTTCATTTGATATGGTTGAGATCTTGACTGTTGACTGGCTAGTATATTGTCTCGATCCTCTCCCTTGGAAGATAGTTCTTCACCCTAAGCAATGAAATATAACCTAAGATGTCTTTTCAATAAACATAGATTGAAATTTCATCTTTATATCACATCTACTGCATAGAGTGTGTACATTTTGCCAACATTGTTTTAGCCATGTGACATGAAGCAGAGCCATCCTGGAATCTGCTCTGGTCAGTTCCACCAATGTGATCCTGAATTGTTGGCTGTAACAGAGACTCGAGGATCTTGATGTACTTATTGCCATTCACAGTGTCTTTCACAAAATGCTGGCATCCCACATCCTAGCCAGAGATGCATCCCTATATCACCTGACCCTGCAGATGCTCCACAATTTCATTCAAACACGTTGGATGAAACTCTTCTCTATATTGACGTTGTACAAAGTGCCTCCCATCAGGCTTGTACAGTTGAGCTATGATTCGTCTGAGAAAATCATGCTGCTCCACATTTCTTCAGTCTAGTCAGCATGTTCCTTGGACCAATTGAACCTCATCTTTCTTATATTGTTAGTAAGGAAGGGTTTCTTTCTTGGCCATCTTGCTGGGAAACCAATTGAACACAGGCGAAACCAAATGAGGCGTGTGGTGACAGTGAACCATGAAGTTTCCTGCCATGATTTTCTGAGATATGTGGACGACAGTCGATTATTCTGTAGGCTCATATATTTCAAAACACGAACGTAAGCTGCTGTGGGAGCTTTCTTGTTAGACCTTACCTTCTGCTACTACACACAGCCAGTATCCCTCTATATCTATGCACTGAGTACGTCAAAGTAGAATGGTTAAAAGTGATTCTTCTAGCAATCTGCCTTGTTGAAAGTCCTTGTTTGTTCAAAGTCCTTGTTTTTTTCCACGGAGTTAACTCGCACATCTTACCTATGGAAGCAGCAAATTAGTACCAGTAAGAATTTCTAACTATAGGCAAAAATGGCTGATGACCCAGGCAGCTTATAAAGCTGATGATGTAATAATTAGACTGTATTGCATCATCCATGAAACAAGTTTTCATCGTTATGCATAAGGGCCTTAAAACAGATGATGATTCCAAAGAAAATAGTGAAAAATTAGGTAATGCAATAAGTTTTCCATCGCGGTATTAGCTCGAGAAGACGATTATAAACCAAATGAGAATACGAGAAGGAGTAGCAAACAGCAGACAGATAGGTCAGAA
This sequence comes from Limulus polyphemus, assembly GCF_000517525.1. Taxonomy (NCBI): domain Eukaryota; kingdom Metazoa; phylum Arthropoda; class Merostomata; order Xiphosura; family Limulidae; genus Limulus; species Limulus polyphemus. The sequence goes on from NW_013666755.1 coordinate 123,255, forward strand.
TTATCCGTTAGAAAAAAGCATAACTGTATTTCTCACACTATGTTATACAATAATTATCATTTGATACGTCACTTACTTACTTATAATATTAGTAACATTTCTTCTGCTGTATAGTCTCGTAATCATAATTATAAGTGCCGAAGCTGAAATAGCTAGTAATTCCACCTTACTCTAACTATAATAGAATATATCTTTAATTAGACATGCTCAGGTAATTTTTCTAAATTTTCATGCAGGCGTTCTACTTGTAGTTGTTACATTCTGGCTAAACAGATGTGGAAAGGTCGTAAGCATGTGCCAATCCTTTCACTTAGGTAAAATTAGTGGGGGAATAAGATTTGTCTTAGTTGTTCACTTGGGCACATGATATTTTTATTTTTTGTTATGTATATTCGATCTTTTTTCAACTTAACACTCCTTAATCTGCTTTCTTTGGGAACTTTTAGTTGTCTGTTGGACATTATTGTACCTAAATATTACTGACTAATTAAAAAGTAAAAATAAAATGTTTTAATGACGAAAAGATTTGTTATTGTGGAGTTTTGTCTGAATATGCAGTGTTAAATAGAACTGACAAAGAGGATTTGGACCATTTCATCAAGTAAGTTGTTTCTTGGAATGAATGGACCCAGGAACAGGCAGCTAAATATCTGATGCTAAGTCTAGACAGTCCTGCCTTAGACTCTTTGGATGAGGTTCAACTAAATGACTGGGACACAGTTATGAATAAGTTGCAACTGAGGTTCGACCATGTGGAAAACATAACAATCCATAAACTTACTTAAAAGCTCAAAGGCAAGGGCCCCATTAAAACTTGGACACTTATGGAGGTGGCATAAGGAGATAGCATCAGAAGGCATTTCCAAGAATTACTCTCATAGCTTATGACGAGATACTCAAGAATAAAGTCCATTGAAGCGATACCGAGAACCACTTGGTAGATTATTTTGTGACACAAAACATGTTGAAGCAGAGAAAACAAAACAGCGGTAGTTCCTTATGGGACAACAGGGTCCCTCTGGTCCAGTTTCCTCAATTCCAGGGACAGTTGAAATCCCGAAGGAGCCAACAGCATGAGGGAAGTATCATTTCTTTAAACTGTGGTTTACCTGGTCATTAGTTTCATGAATGTTCATGCAAGTACCACTCAGTCCAATGCGACAATAATCTAGGAAGGGCAACAATGACCTATGTCTTCAGCTGTTACAATTAGTTTAAATCAGTAGGGCCTGAATTGAATATGACTAACAATTTGGTTGAGTGCAGCATTCAGTTCATACACAACATCCTAGTGGCTGATTTAGGAAATCATGACTAAGCATCATGAGATATTTACCAATAATCAATGATACATTTACATAAGTTGAGTTTTTAGTAGCTCCTGCCACAACTAGAACCTTATTCAACTTTTCCTTGTGTCAGTTATTCCATGGAAAGCTGTTAGCACAGACTTTGTTTGGAAGTTGGTGAGAAGCTAGATTGAGTGGAGAAGTTTATCTCTGACATTATCTCGGCAGTGTCGCACGTCAGATAAAGATGTATGTTTCTGATCTCAGTTCAGAAATTGGTATCATAAGGATAAGTATAATGTTAGAATTGTCAGTCAGGTGTCCTAAAGCTGTAGTCCTACATAAAACATCCAGTGCCAACCAGATTGAACCTGAGAACAGTAAACTGCAAGCATGTATATTGTAAAGGATGTGGCAAGTCCCCATAATGTATAACCAGTATTCATTGATGGATCACAAATACAGTACTGTTTTCTGTGTGAAAGTAGGCTGCACTTTCTTGAACAATGATGTGTCCAAGCATGGGTGTATTGCCAATGCTATTTTGTAACTATGGGTTTTAAGCTATTCCTGTTGGAATGATAACAGAGGCTGAGATGACACAAATTAGCTGACTAGCTAGTGATGTAGTCACTATATCATGTCCAAGAAGTCTCTAGTTGAGAAATGTACAAACAATCTCAACTGAACACCAAGATGTGAAGTCTATGAATTGCTCAGGAAAGTTGATGACATGTGTATGGGATAATATGCTGATTGAATCAGACAACAGTCATATATCATCACATAAACACAGGTGACACATGTATGTCATCATGGTGTACTACACACACAACTGAAAAACAGTTAACTGATTATTCTCGAAATTTCTTGATGTTCAGACAAGAAGTACAACTCCCAGAGAATCTGATGTATGGTATTGCATCTCATGAAAATAAACTACAGTATTCACAGGAATTTGTAGAGTAGTTGCATTTTTCAATATCTGATGCACTTGAATATGCCTATCAAAAAAATAGGTAAAATGGCTGTGCAACAAAGGAGATGCTACAAGAAACAGAATGCAAGTTGAAACCTATTGAGTGGTATGATTATGGTTAAAACTTGAAGTATGGTAACAGCATGGTTCTATTTCGAATGATCCATAACTTAGCTCCTCAAAATGTTCAATGAGATTAACTACTAAAAGCAGATGTCACGGGGAGAATTGACAGGAGTTAAACACATTGTCAAGTTAAAATTTTACATTGTGGTAAGCTTCTTGAGAACTGGTTATTTCAGAGATAAATGAGTAGGTTGACACTAATGATAAGTGTACTATGATGTATGATTTTATCTCAGCTGATGAGTAGAAAGAAACTGTTGCAATCTGGCTATGTGGGGAAAGCCAGACGTGATTGGCTGAGATACTAATACTGACTTCCAAATTGTTATGACTGAGATTAAATGTTTAACTGTGGGTCGTCTACAAATAAACGCGGAGAGACTATAAAGCCATCTACATTGGCAAAACAAAGCGTTAACCAAAAATACGCATCTACGAACATGTGCGAGCACAAAGCATAACCGGTCAACCACTTCAAAGTCCATGTGCCTCCCCTTATTCACACATACTCTCAAGTTAATAACCATCCTTTATCTACTGATAACTTCAAAATTATAACACCAGGATTTTTAAACTACGAGCTTCTGTTCGAAGAAAGTCTATGTATCTGAAATGAACACCAAAGTCTAATTAATAACCGCGGTTCCTTTAAACTCTTATTGTTAGATATATTCATTATATTAAACTGTATTCTTAACGTTTGTTTTTATATATACCTGCGACCTAATGGCACAACGGTATGTCTGCTAACATATAACACTAGAAACGGGGTTTACATAAACATGGTGGGCAGAGCACTGATAACTCATTATGTAGCTTTATTCTTAGCTACAGACAACAACGACAACATTAAATATACTTATTTCTTCCCCTCTGTATAGTTTGTATATATTTTTTCTCCATATTAAAACTTCTACTGTTTGTTGTTTTATATATGTATATATATATACATGTGTGTGTGTGTGTGTGTGTACTACATATGCCTGTTCAGTGAAAAAAACTTCAGATCGGTGATGATGGAATGTGTAAGTTCCGAAACGTTCGAAGATTAAACATGTGCTTTGTTTTACCGTAGTGATCTTGTTTTTAGCCGCGGCATAGCGATCATAAGTCCATCATATCTTGACCGATTAGAGATTTAATTACAGTTTTAGACTCAGGAGGTCAAACCCTTTCCATTGATATATTTGACCACGTCCAAGGTCTTATAGATTAATTTACTCTAATCCTCTCTAAAAGAATTTCAATTTGAGATTAGGCTGGTAAAAATCCAGATGAGTAATAAAATCGAATCGGGTATACCCACACCCCACACTTGGTATTGCTGCACACGAAAATATAGCTAATAAAAAGGAAAAAAAAAAAGTCTCATATATTAATTTCTATAATCCTGCTTAAAAGAATTACAAGTGCCGCGGCTTTTGAGGATTCCCTCTTGTTTTTATTAGATTCGCAAGCGCGTTCCAATCCTCTTGCTTAGGTACATATTACATACGGTAATGTCTAGAAGCTTGTATCACTTTTATCTGGGTCGGAGGATATCTAAAGTGATAACATATATGAATTAATATTAGTTGGGGTTTTATCGTCTGCTTATGTTATTTGGAATAATCAGCAAAATATGCAACTTTAGATTACCATATACAGCATGGGGACCCTTTGTCTAATTTTAAAATATACTAGCTGCACGGTGAAAATTTAGATTTGAAATGTATGGATCAGTATTTTTTTCAGCAAATTATTCAGTTAGTAGACAAAAGCTGTGATGCGAGAAACAAAAAAGCATTTAATCAAACAAAGCTTTATTTGAAATTAGATCGTGTTTGAGCTTGTCTGTTCTTTGAGCCTGAAGTCGTGC
>NW_013666755.1:128506-137653 GCF_000517525.1 Limulus polyphemus
TCTTTGTGCTTGCATTCTTTTTAGCGGCAGAAGACTTTCCATAGAAAGGGCGTTTCTTGGGTGGCATGATCAACTGTATCACCAAATAATAATTTGCAATTCACCAAGTTACTAAATCACTTATGAAATTACTTAGCACTATTTAAAGAAAACTGTTTTTGGAAATACTGAATTGACAGCAAGGTAATCTGAGTGTCTCCCGTCATAACGCTTTCTATGTGCAAAACGTGCTTATGTTTGTATGTCTATTACAAAAAATGGCGCAATAATCATTAATTGTCCATTTCGTCATTAAATACTGCACCAAATACAAAATAAATAGCACCATTAAATTTATTGTAAAACACTGGTTATTATGAAGTTATTTTAAAATTTGAAAGTTCAAAATAAACAAAAAACAAACTTCCTCTTTTATATATATAGATTATAATTATTTCTCTACTTAGCTGTGGGATGATATTTTGAAATGCTCCCTATTCACCCCACAGCCACTGAGAAGTTATTATATCTAATATATAAACCAACCAGCAAGTTTGTACTTGCACAATTACGGTGAATAAAGATTTTCTCTTGTATGTTCTGTTTTTTGTTAGATTTTTTCTTGTCTGTTGTATTGTGTTCTTGTTTTTCTTATGGCGTTACGTTCGAATTTATTCATTATTGGACAGTCCTAAACCTCTTTTTCTCTTGCTAAAATATTTGGCTACTTGTTGGATATCAATGTAACTGAATGTCATATAAGTAAATAATAACTATAATTCAGTGCCCTTTCATTTAGTCACCAAACTCGTATTTCTTACGATTGTTAGGTTTTCAAGACAAGAATCCAAATTGTTTAAGCAACATATTTAAAAAAAAAACGATAATGAAGTTGAAAGTATGTCAAGGTTTAAGGGCTCGAAAATTTCTTAGAATTTTATATTGCTACCAAGATGAAAGCTTGGCGATGTTAACGTTGAACAACGATTGAACTGAACAAATAGCTACTCACATTAGGTTACATATAGGACATTTTGGAAACTTAGTTTAAAGTCTTTAAAGTTTTAAAAATAAATGCTCGCAAACCAATTTAGCAATTTCATTTCCTGTAAACAATTTTGTTTTCCGGTTTGAATGTGTGGTTTCTCCGAAATTGAATCAACTGACGTTTTTCACACAAAAAAATCGTAGTCCGTTTTTTTTTTCATTATTATACAAAATAAGCAACCGTTTTATGTTTTTTATTCATCTGAACGACATCTTATGCACACAATATGTCGGGCGTGCCCTAGAGTTAGGACGCCTAGACTGTGAATCTGATGATTTATGGTTTGCCACCCATTACTTCAAAAAGTGATAGTCAAATTCTACTTTTTTTTATCAGACATGAATATCTCAAGTTTTGACGGTGGAGTTATTAATTCACTACCTTTTCTTTAGTTTATCAGGTCAAAATTATGGTCATCGATGTGTATCTTTCCGCGTAATACTGAACCAAATAAATAAAATACCCGTATGCTGCGCTAAACGAGACCTCTATGGCTCAGGTAGAGTCGTCCATAATTTTGAAACACTGAACATAGGAAAGGAAACCGATCGGAAGCATCATCCGCCTTCAGAGGCTACTCTTAATCGAATAGCGAGGTTGATTGTGGATTTATAACGCACTCTGACCAGGTGGCTAGAGTGCTAGACTCGAAATCTGCGGGTTGCGGGCTCGAATCCCCGTCCCACCAAACATGCTTGCCCTTTCAGCCGTGGGGGCATTATAATGTTGCGGTCAATCCCACTATTCGTTGGTAAAAAATACCACAATAGTTGGCGGTAGATAGTGATGACTAGCTGCCTTTCATCTAGTTTTACACTGCAAAATTTAAAAACAAACAAACAAATATAACGCACTCACAGTTAAAAGAGCGAATCGTGTTTGGTAGAATCATATATTGGCATAGAAAATGCGAGACCTAACAAATTGACTAATGCTTGTTTACAGCGTAACTCTCGTATCTCGTGAGCACCCACCTTCAAGATCGCCAATTCTTTTAATATTCAATATGAACATTTAGTGAAGACACGTTTAAATACTAATAGAGCACATATTTCTATTCTGAAAAACGTACGATTAAAGTATTATGATTAAATCAGCTTAGAAATTATGAGAATTGTGTGAATGCCTCCATAATGTGTGGTTTGGTTTGAATTTCAAGCAAAACTACTCGAGGGCTACCTGCACTAGCCATCCCCAGGTTAGCAGTGATAGACTAGAAGGAGGAGGGCGAATATTAAACACCACCCACCCCAACTCTGGGTCTACTCTTTTACCAACAAACGGTGGGATTGACCGCACGTTATAACACCTCCGCGGTTGAAAGGACGAGCAAGTTCGGTGACGGGGATTCGAACCATTGACCCGCAGATTTTGAGTTGATCGCCCTAACCACCAGGCCTGCCCACAATGTGAGTGTTTACTACTTTCCATAGCTGAAGAAAAAGAAAGTATTACTTCGCCTCAAGTATAATTTTGTTTGTTATTAAGCACAAAGCTACAAAATGGGTTATCTGTGCTGTGTTAACAAAGGCTTATCGCTGAGCCACCAGGACCCCGCAAGACACACCAGTAGATAAATAACAGAAAAACAAATATATGTTATCTACTTATTTCCAACAAGTGAAATAAAATCACACGAAATAGAAGAAGTTATGAGGTCATAGTTCCTATATTTACATCTAAATGATAAATATTGAATAAAATATCGAACTCCATATTTTAGCATTGTAAGTCCCTACACTTATCGCTGATCCACCTGATGACCATTATTTCTGTAATAAGTAAGTACTTGTAAATATTCAAAAACTTTCTTATCTTTCAACAAAAATAAAATATAAAAACTCTGGATTGTACGTACGGAATATGAAAAAATGTACAATGATGTTTATTAAAATAGAATCGTATACAAAGGCTCAAAATAACATTTTTGTCTGTTAAAAATTATATGTCTTATAATGAGAAATATATATACACGTCTGTTCTAGTTACAAATATTTTATATCAGAGCAGTTTTGTTGTAAATTATAGGTGCTTTTATTTATCAGTTTATCATCATACTAACTGTTTTCGAATTAAACCAGAGGTGTTTAAGTTAAAAGACGACGTTGTGGTCTCAGGATGTCAAATAAGAATATTAATTATGTGTATTATTGCAAACAAAAAAGCTCTTCCAGATGGGGATCACTTAAAATCTTCATGGGATTTTTCACTACAAGTCCTGCTAAAATTTCTATCTTATGGACGTGATTCACACAATATACCTTGGAAGTATTGCAATTAACCTGCTCACACCAGGTGAGCAATCTCTTCCTTTCTCTAAAACAAATTGTATAGTCTACATGTTTTACGTAGAACGTGCCATTACTGATATTTATCTTCAAAAACCCAAAACCAATAAAATGTACACATAAAAATGAACAAACGACTACCTTGTCTTTCGGTGTCTAGTGTAAACTGGAATAAACCAAACAGTTAAGAACGGGCAATGAAAAAAATGTCTTTTTTTTTTATTGGGTGAGTCACTTATTGAGTCATTCGGTTAGAGCTTTGTAGATATTGTTAGTGAAATAGAAGACGCACCACATGTGAATTATTGCCTAATGTACAACAAAATCAAGAACTACTTTAAAGAAACAACCAAACTACAATAGACATTTCAAGGTGGTCGTGGAGTGAGTATACCCTACTTCTAGTTACATAGAAATTTCATACTGAATTTTTCCTTCACTAAAAGTACTCACTAGCTTATCTTAACCATCTTATATTACACCTGTAATTCACTAGGTTCGGCGTATTGTTTTCCATGTTTTCTCTAATTATTAGAATTGACATTTATTTTGTAAATTGGATTTACAACGGCCTATGCTCGTGCATATTTTCAGCGTCTTAGTTGAACATTTAATAAAATGGATTTGTAATTAATGAATCTACTGGCCAGATGAAAATCTGCCATTCCCCACTTTTACACGAGCAAATGATATTAAACAGGACTTTGTATCGATTACGTAACAATCACTGGTGTCGAAACTACAGAAAGTTTTAGTTGTTCATACTTGAGTATTTTGTAATGATTTATTCAAACTTGTCAATGATGGACTTTTACGATAGTCAAGTTTAACGTAGAACATCAGCGCAATCTGTTACATGATAATTACATGAACAGGAGTAGGATTAAATATCTGACCAACTCTGGCAAAATAGAATTAAAAAATGATTGACCTTTTTGTGCTCCTAAAATAATAATTTTGGTTTAAAGCTCATAATAATTTTGGGTATAGTTATATTATCTATCATACTACTCAAAACTATTCTAGAGAAGTTAATACCTATCAGCAAAATTTACTCATCTAAGAAGTTAAAAAATGTCTTAATAGAATTGTTTATTAAAAAACACGCTATCTTCCAATACAAAAGTTATAAAAAAAAAACTCGTAAACATTTAATTTTATTGATGAGTTCTTCGACTTATGAACTGAACAATTGATATTACCTTATACATACATTAAACCATTGAGGAAAATCTGTAACTTGGTTATTTTGTTCGTTATCTGAGTGAATTGTAAGACAAAAATTACCCATAAATATTTGTTTTACCTACTTCTTGGTGTAAAATGTTAAACCCATTTGTCTAAGAAGGGTTTTTGTTTGTTGTTAAACATAAAGCTATACAATAAGGCTATTAATTGTGTATCCAAACCTGATTTTTAGCTTCATAAGCCAAGAGATTTGTCTAGAAAGAAAGAGAGCATTAAAGTGTTATAAGATATTATAAAGACAAAAAGAAACACCATAGAGATACCATAGAAATATATATAGTTCAGATAGGATTATTATTAGTTTCTTGTAACGAGATACTATAATACAGAAAAAAATATCTCATTTGTACTGGTATCCAAAAAACAAAGTACAGTTAACTCAATATCAATAAAGTTCAAACCCGATATTTTAACAGTAAAGAATGGCACCGTTACAACAGTATCAGTTTTGTTATGATGTGATATCAAACCTATTATTCATTAAGAGATAACTCTTCAAAAGTTTAGATGTTATATAATATTAACAGCTTTGGTTTTCAAAACTTTCAGCATTACTATCAGAGCATCAAAAGTAATTTAGCTTGGAGCTTGCTCTATGCTTTAAGGACCTGAGATAAAACGTTTCATTTTAGCCCTAAAACGTATACAATCCACAAGCCTTTAACTATGTTGAGCACGCATAAAAATCCAGATGCGAGACAAATTTGTTGTTTTTGTGGTTATAAGTACTCTTTAACATATGATCTGGCATGATCTGATGGTTAGGATGCTCGACTTGCAATCTTGGTATCGCGGGATTGCAATCTATTGTAGAACATGCTTACCCTCGGGGCATTATAATGTGACGTTCAATCCCACTATTCGTTAGTAAAGAGTATTTTAAGAGGTTTCAGCGTGTGATGTTGACTAGCTGGCTTCCTTATAGTCTATTACTTCAAAATTAAGGACGAATAGTGCAGATAGTCCTCGAGTAGCTTTGATCATAACTCAATAGAAACAAATGAGCTTTAACCTATTGGTTTCCGAATAATTTCATTATTTACATGCTGTCAAAGAAAATTTAGACGTCAAATGTGATAGACCTATATTTAACTTTTTTGCGATAATTACGAAGATAAAGACCAATATTTCTAACGTATTTATCTCAGAGTTAATCCCTTTTTATATGATGTCAAAGGCAACACAGATCGAAAAGTTGAGGAGCCTATATTTTCCCATTTCCTTGTGGTAGTGATATAACAAATAAACATTATTAAAGGCCTTACCCACAAACCCAAATCATTGAGAAGTAATAAAGCCATAAATTACTTTTATCTAGCTAGGTTAGGCTTGAAATAAAAAAAAAACACTTTTGTCGAATGATTATAGATAAACAGATGGGCTATAGTCGAAAATATGCAAGTATGCAGTACATAAATTCGATACTGACACAAATCATACTAAGAAATATTTATGTTTTTGTTCTTCTCTAAATCAGTTGAGATTCACAGTGAATTTTTACTCATCTTAAGATTGAAGTGCAGGTCTGAATATTATTTTTTATTTTTTTACTGAAAGAAAAGAACAATTTACTTTTCCGAACTGAAGTAATATGTCATTTTTATCTGCTTGAAATAAGAGCGGAAGACATTTATTATCCCTAGCAATTACATCTAAACCGTAATAGCTAGTCATGAAAAAAATGACACATATATATGTGTTTGAGAACATCAGGGCGTGCTTACAAAGTACTCAGCTATGGAAGACAAATTTTCCACGTATTTAATGATACTACACTGTCAGAGATTAAGGTTTTCATTGTCATTTTCTAAACCTTGTAATGTTATCCAGTATTTGTGGATAATGGTTTTCTTTCAGACGAAGTTTTCAGTATTGAAGCGGAACAGTATTTCCGAGATAATCAGTATTTTGACAGATTTAAAACTTTCTGAGTTACCTGTACATTACCACGTTAAGTGGTTGATCCACAACATCAAAGGCTCTTGTAGAATTAACATAGACAATGGCATGACTTACTTCTTACAGAGTTTATAAATATGACAGTAACTCAATACCAAATAAAACATATCGAGTTGTGTGAAAGGTTAATATATTCTAATAATATTTAACTGGTCCCACTTTTTGTATATAAATAAATTATAAATTTGTATTAAATCTTCATTTACTTTCCACATAATTCTTTCTTTCTTTTGCGAATTCTTATGAGAGCTTCACAATCAATACTTGTCATCTGCTTTACATGACAAGCTTCACAATCAATACTTGTCATCTGCTTTACATGACAAGCTTCACAATCAATACTTGTCATCTGCTTTACATGACAAGCTTCACAATCAATACTTGTCATCTGCTTTTCTTTTATCTTCTTATGAAGTCTGAAAGAATTAGATATTATTTTATCAAATAAAGCACTAACACAGTCTTTACTTTGTGTATAACGACGCTTAAGATGACGTAAGAGTTATGTGTTGCTACATCTGATTTTACAATATACGACATAACACTAACGACCAATGATAATTTAGAAACCTCACAACCTGGGTTCGCGCCAACCCGGAAAAACTCGCTACACGTGCTGCGTGTGCAAGAAACTGAGAAACATAATAAGGTATGTAAGTTGTTAGAAGAACATCCTTGACTTGTTCGTCATGGTAACCCACCAGAACTGACCTCTCGTGTAGTTTCCCAAAATCAACAAAAAGTAAGTATTTAAGAAATATATGTAAATGTTTTATATGTAAATTAATTTAGACATTATACTTGTACATATCTACAATTCAGACATGTGACGAAAATCGTCTCTTTTATTCAATTGTCTTTAGAAATATGCCTAGATCGAAATTTCCCTGTAAAAATCCCAGACGTATTTGGATAGTTTTAATGTTCTTTTATAATTTCAACGGTTTTTCTTGGACAAAGAAATGACTTGGTGAGCTTGACTGATTAAACCACCAATATGATGAACTTCACAACAAGATAAAAATATGTATGTAGAAATGAAAACTTCTATGATACTAAATAAACTGTGCATTACATTTTTGAAAGCTGTTCTGGAAACAATTTCGTTGTTCACACTATAATTATGTAATATTTATTAACACATACATACATAGACACATACGTACATATAAACAAAATATTTGCATAGATAAATTAGACCATAAAATACGTATAAATGTTTAGATCTTTACGTTTAATACCGTTGTAAGATACATTATTTAATGTTTGTATATGTTTATCTTAACAGTCTTGTCCTTTGCAACGAAGCTCAAGTTGTTAGTATTTTGTTTTTGATTCAAATACGTGGTACAAATAACTAATACCGAAATTTTCAAACTAAAAATAATACTGTTTTTGTTTTGCTATGAAACCTTAGTGCATTACTTTCCTTTTTTTGCTATGAAACCTTAGTGCATTATTTTCCTCTTTTTTTGCTATGAAACCTTAGTGTATTACTTTCCTTTTTTTGCTATGAAACCTTAGTGCATTACTTTCCTTTTTTTGCTATGAAACCTTAGTGTATTACTTTCCTTTTTTTGCTATGAAACCTTAGTGCATTACTTTCCTTTTTTTTGCTATGAAACCTTAGTGCATTACTCTCCCTTTTTTTACTATGAAATCGAAATGTACTCGTTTTTATTTGTTTTTGTTTTCATTTCTACCATAGAGTCGGAATACACTTAATTCTATCTGTCAAGTTGGAGTTCATTTCGGTGCCAAATGATGACTAAAAGGATTTCTTTAACACATAAATTTGATATACTTTTTTCATTTGCTCATGCCGAAAAAGATTGTTTTTTCGTATGTGGTGCAGTAGAAACTGTACTGATAAATAACTTTATGATTGGCTTTTTATGTCATTATTTCTTTTTCAGTTTAGATTTTTATTATGTTGATGGTTTTAATGTGCAGAATTGGTTTTTCAATGAATTGCTTATGTGACTAGCTAGTTAACTCATTTAGTTGATTGTTTGTGTTTGTTATTATGCCTCCGAGTCTCCTGTATGTTTACGAAACTACAACGCTAAAATCTAGGGTTCGATCCTCCCTCTGAACACAGCAGATAGCCCAATGTGGCTTCTCTCCACAAAAACAAACAAATTTACATCTTCGAATTTCTATGTATTTTGTAAAAATAAAACATTTTTAGCTTAGTTGAAAATTATTGTATTTAATTCTGAATGTTTGGTCATAAAAATGTTCTACTCTGAGAGTATAACAAAAAATTATATTTATTTGTTAAATGTGATTATTTTATTCAGATTTCCACAAAATGTAGAATATTCCTACTCATAATTTTGATAAAAGTATAGTAATGATATTTCGAAATGTCGAATTGGCTCACTTATATTATATGAACGTTGGTTACACCTTGAGTTCCAATCGAAATGTAAATCCAAACAAATAATTTTATAGCTATTTAGAATCTTTGAATTAAATCTTAAAGGTTTCATAATTTCTCCAATTCAGAATTCCTAAACTAAACCATAAAGTTTGTGCCAATACGCTCAAGTTCAATGTATTAGTGTTTGATTAAAATGTAAAAAACCAAAAAACAATTGTAAAAAAGTCTGTTATGTCTCC
>NW_013666755.1:138719-140164 GCF_000517525.1 Limulus polyphemus
AATACTCCCTGACTGCAGATCAATTACTCACTACTTACACATTGTCCCGCCACGCTGTCACCATTCTATACATACCAGACTACCCCCCAATCTAGGTAGGTTCGAGAAAGAAGTGGAGTGACACTAGTCACGTGACCTCGCTGACGCAACAGATCGTAATGCAATTTAAAAAATTTTCTTTAAAAATAGAGTAATAAGAATTAAACTTAGACTAAAAGTAAACAACTTAATTATTACTTTTCCTTGATGAATATGATTATTTTATTCAAAATAGTTCAAATGATTCTATATCAGAACATGCAAAAGATTACCACGTAAGCTAAAATATTGAGCATTCTTAGGAAAGTAGCTTATACATTTTATCTGACCGGTTTTAGACTAGTCGTTAAAACAATGTAAACTTTTTCAGGTACATACACTCAATGGGAGAATCGTTCATAATATTGTTACTGACACTTAGATCTGTCTATTTTTTCGTTCTAAAAGCACTAAACATAATGTTTCTAAGGAGGAATCCAAGGCATTTAGAAAACCAGGTTTTCTAAAACACATATTGTTATTATAAACTCTTAAAGGCAAAAGAGTGGTACTTCTAAACAATTAGGACTATGTTAACAAAATGTTAGAAGTTACGAGTAATATTATTGAATCGAATATTATTAATTCTAGACAAATATTGAGATAGAGGTTAAATTGTTGAAACTATTGTTAAGATACGAAAAGATAATTTAATATTCGAATAAGAATATAACCGATTAAGGCATGTAGACTCTAATATCTAATACGTATTATAAATCAAATTGCCCCATTAAACCAACCGCTTCAGACATTAGTACTACTTAAAAGCATAATTAGCATGATTTCTCATTGAATGATTATGTTAAAGTAGTTATGAATTTTTTAAAACATTTGAAAACCGCAAGATTATAACTAAAACATTGTTGTACTAGTTTCAATACTGTATATTGTATATTACTGTATATACAATAATATTATTATTGTACAATATATACAATATTGTTGTATATATTGTATATACAATATTGTATATTAATATTTCTTTGAATGAAGTAATTTATCTCTGTGTAAGTTTAATTTCTAGGAAAGCAATTTAGATACGGAAAAAAAACCCTGTATTTATCAAGTTTCTTGAATTTGCTCCTCTCCCCCACCCCCCAGGGGCTCCTCGGTAAGTCTAAAGGCTTATAATACTAAAAGTCAGATTTCGATGCCTGTAATGGGCACAGTACAGATAGCCCATTGTATAGCTTTGTGCTTAATAATAAACAAATAAAACAAACAATCTTGAATTTGCCATTAAAGAATTTTATTTCCATTGAGTGGTTCCCACCAGATTTTCTGATTCGTTTTTATGTTCTTATGAAAAGGAATGTCTTGATCAGAGTCTTGGAGAAAGTAAACAGTTATTGTACTGCAGATATATG
>NW_013666755.1:141048-153394 GCF_000517525.1 Limulus polyphemus
ACTTTGACGGAATATTTTTTCTTATTATCTCCATTTCTACTGTTAGTCTTATTCTAACATATTAAACGTTAGGCCTATAACTTCTACGTAGTTAACTTCACGCCGAGCTTTTCCTTGCCCGTAACTTTACTCTATTCTGCAATTGTCTGTCTACTGTTTTCGTTCGTCTTACACTATTTATGTCTTTATCAATATATTATCACTTAATCGTCTGTTTTTAACTCTTATTATAACAAAACTAAGTAATAATAAAATGTTCACTTACAAAATATATTAACCAATTATATATATAAACTAAACAGTCTTTTATATCATGCCAAAGTGATATTCAAATAAACGGAACTAAAAGTTATTTGATGTGTGCAAATTTTTCTGAAAACGATCAATGATTGAGTTTATTGTTCTATTTAAGCATAACATCATTATAACGCTCATACAACCAGAAAGCTGTACACTTATGGAGAGTAACCAGCATTAATTTAAATTCTCGAATGCAAAAAATCTCAGATCTACTCTATAGTTGCATTGTTAGTTTCAAGGGTTACACTAAATTATATAACGATTTAACGCTAACTATAACTAACTACCAGTATTCCGGTTCTCTAATTGAAGCAACTACGTCTTACTATTTAACAAAGAGTGTAACTGGACTTTTCTCCTCTAATTTTCTCGTATATATAGCTAAGATTTTATTAATTTAGAAACAATAAAGACATCTGAAAGTTACCCCATGATATATTTTTGATATTAAAATTTGTACCAATGTTATTGCAGCTGTCTTCAGACCAAGCTCTACAGCGTCTCATACTGTTTGTACTAACTTAGTGAAACGTTTTACTAGGTTAAAACCTTTGAGCACAGGTGAGAATGAAATACATAATCAAGGTATGTATCGTTTATTGCAACAATAAAGTTCGTTTATCATATCCGTGAGCATACATTAGAGTATTTAGCGTTTTCATGTACAAATTAAGTCTGAGGAATTACAACGCAAAAATCACATTGTAACAAACGCATGAGCACATCGCAGATAGCTCATTGTGTAGCTTTGCGCTTAGCAACGACTAATAAACGCAATCAGTATAAAAGAGATACGTAATAGGTTTTAATATACCAAAAACTCAAACTCGTTGTTCTAGATTTACGTAGTTGGAAATATCTTTCAAACATTATGTATTAATATAAAATCCTTTGTGAGGCGAAAAAATGGAACAATTTCAGATTAGTACGATAATATTTGTGATCACTTTAATATGTCTACGTTATCAGTATCAGTGATTAGTTTAATATGTCTACGTTATCAGTATCAGTGATTAGTTTAATATGTCTACGTTATCAGTATCAGTGATTAGTTTAATAAGTCTACGTCATCAGTATCAGTGATTAGTTTAATATGTCTACGTTATCAGTATCAGTGATTAGTTTAATATGTCTACGTTATCAGTATGAGTGATTAGTTTAATATGTCTACGTTATCAGTATGAGTGATTAGTTGAATATGTCTATGTTATCAGTATGAGTGATTAGTTTAATATGTATACGTTATCAGTATCAGTGATTAGTTTAATATGTCTTCGTTATCAGTATCAGTGATTAGTTTAATATGTCTTCGTTATCAGTATCAGTGATTAGTTTAATATGTCTACGTTATCAGGTTGAGTCACATCTAAATTACTTTCAATGCTTCTTTTAACTTAGAATTATTTTTTCTGCGCTGTGACAAAGAATGTATAACCTATGCTTAAGCTTAATTTTTGTCCTATACTTTTAGTTCATAATGCTCACTGTGTAGTTGTTTTTTTATATAATAATATAACTGTTGAATATGGTTAATATGACTCCCTCTGGAAAAAAAAATCTTATCAAACCTCTAAACCTGGGAAATAAGATCTCGACGAAAATGTCAGAATATAACCTTGCATCCAATTGACTATCCTTTAGTCTGTATCTGTTTTATCTGCCAAACTTTCTTTGTTCATAACTTTTAAACTCTTTAACCAACAAGCTACTCAATCATTCAACCTTTAGCCTTTGTCTATATTTATCTATCCAACCAGTAATTATCCATCTTCTTTAAGCATTTTAAATGATACTAACAACTATTTATCATTACATTCTGATCAAAGTATCATCTATTGAATTAAACTGTCATCTCTTTATAAAATTAATTTTAGGGTTATGTATACAATCAACCAACACGCATTTTTATTTCTCAGCCAACTAGTTACCTTACATCATCTCTAAATAATTAGTTTGTACTCTCTCACTTCCATTTCATTTCATCCACCAAAGTAATCACTTTTCTACTGTTATTTCCTTACTATATCAACCACTATATTTTGTTTGTATGTTCTAAAGCAAAGCCACATCGAGCTATGTGCTGTATCTACAGCGGGGAATCAAACACGGATCTTAGCATTGTAAATTTATCGCAGTCCCATTGGTGTAAAAACCAACCATTGTAAAAGGCGTATAATAAAATTATTTAATTCATCAACCGCTCATCTTACTCCTATTCTTCATTTCATCGTCATTTGTTAACGATTTATCTGTTTATAACAGTCTATCCAAATGAAGATACATTTCGTAATTGATATACGTTTCATCAAACATGCACATACAATAGTCTAGCAATTTACTTAATCTTACACATTCAGACATTAAGTTAGACAAAATTCGCAAAGTACTTGCCACACCGTATGATCATTTCCTACACACTGTACGATCATTTTCTACACACTGTACGGTCATTTCCTTCCCACCGTATGATCGTTTCTTACACACCGTATGATTGTTTCCTTACACACCGTATGATTGTTTCCTTACACATTGTACGATCATTTTCTACACACTGTACGGTCATTTCCTACCCACCGTATGATCGTGTGTATGTGTGTTTTGACGAATAAATTCTCAAAATAATTTATACAGACCAGAATAATAACTCGTAGATGTTTGTACGATCATATCCTACTTTCTCTGTTATTACTTAGTAACTACTCTATGCATGTAGACAATAACATCATTATTGAACAGTATGCAAACATTTTGGCCAAAACTGTACTAAGATACAAACTGAAATTATTACACAACTCGACATAAACCCAAGTACAATTGAAAACAAACATTTTTACGTACGTAATGGGGTTTTAGATAGTACAAAGCCGTTTTTAATTCTGTTGACTATGATCTATTTTTTAAACTAAACATGTCGAAATATGATTTTAGCGCGTATAACAGATAGTACTGTTCCTGTAATAACCGATAGTGTCTTATTGTTTGGAAACAACGCATAGTTTATTCTTAAAGTTCTTACTGAAGTTACATACCACACGTATTGCAGTATCTAGAAGCTGTGTTTCGTACCGCTAGTCGTAGATTAAATAACATTCACTTTACTTTTAGAGCCGTAAGCAGGTCCTCAAGGTGGGCCTTGGCTACATGCTGGTGAAAATTGTGAGAATATATCAAATCTAACTCATCTGACGAATAGAATTTTTATTTGCAGGTCATAAACTACTTTAAGTCTCTTTCATATCAAATTTTAAAGTCTAACGGTGAACACATGTGTTTCTTCTTGTGTTACACGCTCATGCGTTAACAGGTTACTGCAATAATTATACTATTTTTATTCGTATGTACATATATCCTACATTTGAGGCATATTTTTTCAAGAATTATATCAACAAATCTAGAACATATCGTCACTTGAGAACGTCCTCGGGGAGGTTCATTCCTTCTTTTATAGCCGGTTACGGTATATAAGTACGGAAGTGTGTATTTGGCATCCTTCAACATCATACAAGTGAGAATAAGCATTGGATGTAGATGGGCAATAACTGTCATAAGTTTAGCCTTTACTTACTGTTTTATTTACGTCACTTACACACATAAAACCTTTTGGAGAGTTTCTAAACTGTGAAAATTCTGAGTCGGTAATTAGGAAACGATCATCCAGTGTGTATGAAATGATCGTACAATGTGTAAGGAAACAATCACACGGTGTGTAAGGAAACAATCATACGGTGTGTAAGAAACGATCATACGGTGGGTAGGAAAAGGTGGTTAGGGCGCTCGACTCGCGATCTGAGGGTCGCGGGTTCGAATCCCCGTCCTACCAAACATGCTCGCCCTTTCAGCCGTGGGTGCGTTATAATGTGACGGTCAATCCCACTATTCGTTGGTAAAAGAGTAGCCCAAGAGTTGGCGGTGGGTGGTGATGACTAGCTGCCTTCCCTCTAGTCTTACACCGCTAAAATAGGGACGGCTAGCGCAGATAGCCCTCGTGTAGCTTTGCGCGAAATTCAAAACAAACAAACAATTCTCTAGAATTACTATTTATGAAGCTCACAGTGTGAAAATGGGAAAGAAATATTAATTATTTTTATAATTGTCTTCGTCTCTTTCACTTTAGAATGATTAACTTTCCACACTGTGATCTCGAGGGTCTAAAACTCACGTTCAATTGCCGCAAAATCGGCTCAGCTATAAGAGTGACTGATGTTCATATCCCATTATTCGATCAGAGTAGCCCGTCGCCGAACACTTTCGCTCTTTCAGTCATGGGCGCGTTATAATGTGACAGCTAATCCCACTATTAGTTAGTACAGGGTATCCCAAATGTTGATGGTGGGTGGTGTTGACTAGCCGCCTTCCTTCTAGTATACCACTTCAATATTGTGTAGCTTTGCGCGATTATCCGAACCATACAAACTGTTTGAGTTGTGGTTGGGTTTGCATCGGATCTGCAGACGCTGTTGATATATTTGTATAAAAGAACATCTGAAACAAGGTGCAGCTTTCAGCATATAAACAAAATATGGTATGTTGCAAGCAAGTGTGAAAAATTTGAAACGCTGTGTTTATCCTCTAATGAAAAACCCTGTGTCTTTTGATTCGTCATTAGAAACATGTATAATAATATAATATATAATATCAACCACTTATTTCTTTCCCCTTCTACCCCTGAGCTCAGAAGACACTCGTTTCTTTCTTTTTCTAACTCTTGTGGTATTCTAACGTACACCTAAGACAAGTAACTAAACCATAACAACAAGAAATTATTTAATATTTGTTTGATAGAGTAGTTACTGTTTTCATCTTCACCAAGAAATAAGAGATTTATAGACAAATTTTAAAACAAATTAAAAAATATTTATTGAGCAAATTAAGAACAAAATACGAGACTCGAACGTCTTTACTCTTTCAGATCTTTCTGTGTAGCCCCCCAGTGGCACGGCCGTACAGCTGCGGACTTACAACGCTAGAAACCGGGTTTCGATACCCGAGGTGCGCAGAGCACAGATAGCCAATTGTATAGCTTGATGTTTAACTTCAAACAAAAAAAATTATCTGTAAACGACTACATGATAAAAAAATATGAACTTTACTGTTCACAACCAAGGCTATTCTGACAAAGCTTTTATTACAACCACCAATATTACAATTCTTATCTCCACAAGAACACCCCAGTATGTCACGTCACTCACCATCAAACAAGCTCCATTAACAGAAGAGGAAAATCATGTTTTCCAACTTCTCTCTTTGAAAATATTATTAATATGCTAGGTAGCCTTTTTAAAACCAGTGTACCAATTAACCAATAAGTCAGCTAGGTGTGAACACTTACAAGTATTGAAACCAACGTATAACCTTGTGAAACAATCTCTAAGTGCAAAAGTAGCGAATTTCAAGATTGGACACATCTTGTTTATCTAAGACTTCAAACCATGCACAGATATCGGAAAAAAATATAACTAGTCAAATTAATAAAGATATGTTATGTTAATGGTTTTAATTAATCAAACTGCATTCATTATTAGCACAGTCCACTCTTTCAAAATTGTGATTTGGTGGCACTGGATGATTTTTATGCAGAGCTGCAGCTCACCTGTACCACAGGTTATGCTGGGTTATAATTACTACAGCAAACCCATCCATAAAATACCAGCTAGTTACCAGTTCGAAACGAGATCAAAGACAGCACTTATAGCAAGATAGGACCATGCATATTCTCTTTCCATTAGCAAAATGTAAGTCATTATTAATTGGTCAAAATTGTGACTAGGTTCTGAATGCTTAATATATTGCACTCCAACAAAGTTCTTCAACACTAGGTTCTACAACTCTATCTCAGTACCATAACTCGTCACAGAAACAAACCAACCTGAACTGAGATGACTAAGAACTTACTGTGTCCAGTTTGGTGGCTGAATACAATCTAGGAAACTTTTTTTTTCAAATGCCTTGAGAAGAAGCAACTATTTAATGTTATCTAGCCTCCTCCTACTGACTGGAAGTTGGATGGAAAAAAAAGCAAACAAATAAACAAAAACTAATAATTACATGTTGCTAGAAAGGATATGGGCAAACTCACTAAAAATCATCTTAGTGTTATTAATGTTATAGCTTCAATTGATAGTAAGTCTACGTATATATATATATTTATATAGCATGTGTTTCCTTAGTATGTAGATCTCATTTTATTGGACATCAACAATAATATTGAAACGTTGCGGCTTGACTGTAGTTTGGCGGGAAGGCAGTTAGTGGTCACCTTTGGGTATACTTATTTCTTATAATTTTGAGCTTGGTTAGCTCATTAACTCTAGTTTACGTCCACCTGTTGGTACTGTTAAAATTACTTCTAAAATATTGTAAACAATTACATGTATACACAGTAAGCACATACTGACATTTTGGTATTTGTTTCTTGTGTTTGAATCCTGCACTGAGTCAATGATAAATGCACGGATGTACAACGCTAACATCTAGAGCCTTCCGCTAAAAAAATCCTTAGTGGATTTGACATGGCCTGGTGGTAAGGGCGCTTAACTCGCAATTTGCAGCTCGCGAGATCGAAACCTGTCATCGAAAATGCTCGCTCTTTAAGGCGTGAGGGTGTTATAATGTGACAATTAATTTCACTATTTGTATGCAAAGACTAGCTGAAAATGGCGATGGTGATGTTAACTGGTTTTCTAATAATTGAGAACACGCGTTATAACTGAGAGCGTTTTGTCGTATAATATCCACGGTTATTATCAATCACATTTCCTGAATTTCCTGAAACATTTCACGTTTCACCACATTTCCTGAATGCTAGGGATCACTGTTTTGATGTAAGCTGAGCTGATGTCCAGCTGCCTTATTCATGAGGGAATGACCTTGTAAATAACAATTATTTTGTGTTACCAGTAAAGGTGGCATCAATTTTGCTAAGATGTAACTCATAGTCTTTTAGACCCTAACATCCTTCACTTTAGATGTTGCATGTTGAATATGAAACGGTTCACATGCTTCACTTTAGATGTTGTATGCTGAATATGAAACGGTTCACATGCTTCACTTTAGATGTTGAATATGATAAGGTTCTCATGCTTCACTTTTGATGTTGTATGCTGAATATGAAACGGTTCACATGCTTCACTTTAGATGTTGAATATGAAACGGTTCACATGCTTCACTTTAGATGTTGAATATGATAAGGTTCTCATGCTTCACTTTAGATGTTGAATATGATAAGGTTCTCATGCTTCACTTTTGATGTTGTATGTTGAATATAATAAGGTTCTCCTCTCAGCCATCGAATAAACTATTGTTTATTGTTGTTAGATATGTAAATATGGATTCTCACCTGTACTTATAACAAGATTATAGACAATATTTGCTCGCTATTGTCCTGAGAGCTATGAATACATCCGCCATACTACTGTTTAGAATACTGTTACTACCTATATTTTTACACAAATTATGCTTATGTGGCACTGTCTGGTTAGTCAAATGACCTCCAATATCTGTGTAAACTATCAGTTAGTGGCTCTAGTCTGGTGCATATAACTCACATACAAGAGAGAGAGAGATGAATTATATAATAGTTGAATTCTATACCTATTTTATTAATTGTTTTCATAATTACTTTTAATATAGTATATCTTGGAATGTCAGCAACAATTATGGACTAATGCAGAAAGGTTAAACCAGTATGCATGACGTCAGTAAGAGGATATTCGTGAACAAACATTTCATGTATGGTGTTTTATTGTTTTTTTTTACTCATCTCAGTGAACTTATATTCATATAAGCTTGTAAGAATGTGTAGCATTAATGGTACTACTTTATTCTTTTGGGATATTAAACCAAGTCCAATCTATCATCTAATTCATCACTTATCGTTGAGTTAGACCAGTCTTGAAGAATTTCACCGATAATCTGTAATGCTGGACAATAACAAAACAAAAACAATAGTTGCCGTATGTAACCAATATGTGGATGCCATTTTCCCAGTTTTTTAAAAAGTTGCATGTGTTAAAAAAAATCCAGCTTTGTGTAAAACACTATCTCTGTTAAGTTCTATATCCAGTCTAGTCAAAATGACAGGATCAATAAATTTCGTATTATGGCAGTAAAATAAATCTCATAATTAATATATATAGTGAAATAATTCTTTAGAAAATGTTTTAACAGGCAATCTCTGACTCAACGGTATAAAATCTAACTATTTTAGTAGTTGGCTGGATAGCCCTTCAGATCCGAAAATCTAGAAGCTTAAGAGTGAAGTAGATGGCTGTGTAAGGATAAGTTTGTCGTGCTGTTTTCTTTGATCCAAGTAGTTGTTAAGGTGTTTCTATCCTACCAAAGTGGATCACTTGCACATTAATGGTCATTCTATTTCGCCATTAGTTTATTGTTGCTCTCTCCTCTTATTGTAATATTCTTGCACTCCACTCAGAAAAAGTCTTTGTATTCTTAATTCCTTACTTGATCTTGGATCGTTCTCTTTCGCATCATTGAGATTTGCACCACACAGAATTGTCTTCATTCTCTTCACTCTTGTTATTGAATGCCCAACCTACTACAATTATATATTTTCCATCTCTTATTCAATGTTCACCTTTATATCTTTATTAGAGACGCAGTAATTGGAACTCCTTGTGTAAGAGGTCGTACACATTTCTGAACCTTTGACGTTGAAGCTCTTTGCCTCTTCGCCTTAGGTTGATCTTTTTCACTTGACTGTTAGAAACCATTCCTCTTTGTTACCATCAAATCTTGAATTGGAGGCCTGCAGGGTAGTTTGTAGTTTTACATCTGGGTTGCTAGAAACTAGAGGAAAGTACTATATTCTGACTCCACTGCCTTCCTAGCTGGTAATGGTTCAAATTTTGTTTTTGCTAGGCAAGTTAAAACTGCCTGACTACTTTTCTTAGCTTTACCCAGTGCCAGAGATCATATAGCCCTTGATTTGTGTACGACATGCCCATATATATTTCAGTTCGTACATTTCCATTTTTTCATTTTTTTTTTTGCCAGCGATCCCAGTTAACTGGGACATCGTGAGGAATGATATAGTTGTGAGAGATACCTCTGCTATTATCCTGTTCTTTGGTATCTCTCACAACAAGCTGGTCTGTCATTTGCACTTTTAGCACCTTTCGTACTGCATATGTCCAATCATTGAAGCTTTTTTATCCAGGGCATCAGCAGCACGAAGTCTTTTACAACAGGACTGTCGCTTGCTGATTTATTCTTGATTCATTAAAGTCACACCTGATACATGACCAGGATACATCTTAAGGCCTAATGAATTATTCTTCCAAATCTTCTTGTCCTTTGTATTGCTAATCGCCAAGAGAACTGTCTTCTATGCTATCACCAAATGATATGACCTAGTGTTCATCAACATCACTATTTTCTCCAACAGTTTCACACATGATCTCCATTTTGATAATACATTTCTCTTTCTGAGGTATTATGTTGACAATCGTCATCATGTACTTCACAGTATTCAAACATCTTTACATAGAAGTCAGGGCTAGTAGAGAAATCCATACTGTCAGAGAGAATCATCTAAAATATTTAAAATGGTGTGCTGTAGTTAAGGAACAGATCATTGGCTTATTAGAATACCTTATTAGCACTATCTTGGACACATATATTCCATTTCTAAAGCACTAATATGGTCCCAAACATATCCCCTCCTCCCACAAGAGCACTTCCATGGTCACATTTCTCCCCCCTAGACATGGGTATATATATAGATATCTTTAAAACACTTCTATGGAGTTTGGAATTTTCTACCAATTTTTTTTCTTCTTTTTTTGTGTGTCTAAAAATAAACCTAGCACTGAGAGAGTTGTTTGTCTGTAAACATAGCAGTGAAAGCTTCGTCAAACAAACTTATTAACCCAGCATAAATTGAAATATCAGGAATTCTTTGAAACAGTTAAGAGTTAAGGTATGATGTTTGTTAAACAAATTTTCTAGTGTTTTGACTGTCTAGTGCAAGTAATGTTATTATTATCTCGACTGGTTATAGATACATCCGAAATCAGTCTCCTGCTTACACGGTATGACTGAAAGTCATCAATGGTAGGAAACGATATTCATTATGATGTAGTCATTCTCTAATAACAGCAATCAAACGCAACAAGTTATATAGTTATATTTAGCTCTGTGAACAATATCAAATGTCTAGCCTTCACTTTTTAAGTACTTGAAGTAAAGAAAATCTACTTCAAATTGCACATTCTTATTTAGAGGAGGAAGATTCTGTTGCTTCAACATCTACACCAAGTAGCCTCAGAGAATTTAAATGAAGACAGCAAATGCTCGTGACTTTGGCTTATTGGCCAAAATGTTTGCATATTTTGTAATAAATTATTATTAAGATAGAATACGAATACACTTAGCGATGTCAATCTGAAAAATGCATGCTATATTAAACATCTACATATGTACTAAATAGCATCTGTAACCTTATATCATTTCAAATTAAACATTCACTACTGGTTAGTCCTTCTCTTACTCTAATAATATTTGTAAGGCGACGTAGCATACTGTCGATGAGGTGTTTGATGTAATCTATCTTCATTCCATCCCCAACTTGTCACAACAAGGCATTGAAACTCAGATATAGTAGCTGGTTTAGGGTTGTGGTTAGCAATTTTCGGGCTCAGTTTTACCCAACAGTTCTCAATGGGATTACAATCTGGAAACTTTGGTGGCCATGGAAATCTTGTAATGTCCTCCTGGTCGAGACAATCCTGTACAATACGCACACTGTTGGCAATGTCATTGTCATCCTGGAACATAAAGCTATTGCCAAACTTTGTCCTAGCGTATGGCAGAAATATCGTCTCCATGTGATGCCAGTAGTAGGCGTCATTGAAGTTTCCCTGGAGAATATGAAGAGCAATTTTTCCACCATGATGAATAGTTACCCAAACGTGTACTACACCACCTCCTGTATAGTTCCTGTGGGAAAGACAGTCTTCCCTAATCTATTTTCTAGACAAACATCAAACATGAATCATATCATCAGCTTTAACAAGCCGGAAACAGGACTCATCTAAACATATGACACGTCGCCAGTGTCCTAACTGTAAGTTGGCAGGCTGTCTTATCCAAGTAACACGGTGACGACGGTGGATTCTGGTTAATATCGATTTAAAGATATCCTTTCTTGCAAAATAACTTTGTTTGGTCGGTCTCCTATTCTCTGTTCTTCTGGAAAGTCTGAAATGAATGTGTTCATACCATTCATGTCGTAAGGTGTTGCAAGACTTCTTTCGACCTTGACGTGTTAACATGATCAATACACTGTCATCTCGGACATTAGTTTTTCGGCGTCTACGAACAGACTTTCCTGGAATAATGTTTCCTGTAGTCCGACGACATTTCAGGATTTCGGATACAGTGCACTGGGAGCACTCTACAGTTCTGATAATGTCTGTTTGCTTCACACCATTTCTGGACAGTCGAACAATTTGATGCCCTATAACTTCTAGGCATGACTCTACATCAAGTACAGAGAAAATGTTTATCTGTTTCGATAAAGATTATACCAGGGCCATGCCGGGCCTAACTCTAGAGAAACAGGACATTTTGGTAGACGTCACCTTCTCACTTGAGGTTAAAGTAACACTTTTAAGATGATACCATTTAGCGAAATAAATAAGCAATTTTTTTACTAATAGAATATTTTACGTTCTCAAGCATTAAATGAAAAACCAATAAAATCACAAGCTTTATTAAATGATCGTTGGGCAAAGATACAAATCCGGTTTTTTTTTCTTGAAATTAAATTACTTGAAACTACTGAAGTGGAACTAAGGTGGGTTTGTGGCAACAAATAGTTAAGAAAGAGTCACCAAAATATTTAACTTTCAATCCGAAAAAGCAAACAGTAGTTATCTGTTTTTAAACTGTAAATTTGTCACTTTCGTGCTGATTGTACAAGTATTCTAAAAAAGGCTGAACACAATATTTGGATTTTACAATTATAGGAAGCATCATACACATATCTGCAGTACAATAACTGTTTACTTTCTCCAAGACTCATAAG
>NW_013666755.1:154368-155717 GCF_000517525.1 Limulus polyphemus
TATACATATAATGTTTATATTATGTCTATAATTTCTTTAGTGTGAAGAATTTGTTGTACATACGTTTAACTTGTTACGAATATATATATATTATTTTGAAAAACAAAGGAAGTACGTGCTGTTCATTTATCGTTGAATTTATCTCCAACAAGTCACAGACACCTACTGTAGAAGAATTATAAGCTCAACAACAACACATTATAAATCTATACTATTAAGAAGTGTATGTAAAACCCTTTTCTTTTTCAATTCTGACACACTTTAATACCGTATATTAAAAAAGGAAGTAAAGATTTTAAGTTTTCATTGTTTTCCAACTTCACAGATCCTACTTGACAGTAAACTATTACCATATAATAGAGAAAAAATCATTATATTTTTTGTCACGACCAATTTGATTTGTAAAAAACAAATACACCTGCCTTGTCAACCAAATACTGACATTGCAATGATGTGATGTCATTAGCCCACGCAGATGCACATTGGTAAAAAATCATTTTTGTCGAGCTAAAAAACGATCCATTCTAATAAATTGTTGTGTAATATATTCTTAACGTTACTCACATTAGCGGCAACTCTTCTGAGTGAAAAAAAACATCATTTAATGGATGAGAAACGTGTAGAAAAATGAGATTTACTTTCTCATGCGATGGATATGAATAATTAGCAGCCGCCGAATAATCGTGTGAATAAGGTAATATCCATCTATTGTTAATGGCATGTTACATCACGTGTTTTCATGATAAATAGGTTAATATCCGTCCTTTGTTGGCGGCATTTTGTGTCACGTGTTTCCACGATAAATGGCGTTCATTAGATTACAATATACTAACTAGAATTGCTCTGATTTTGAATTACCTGCCGTAGTTAACATCTAAACGTATATAATCTTCATCTAACACGCGTTACTTACAACTATGTTTACTTTTGTGTTGCAGGTTCCCTTTATCATTCGTGTGCCAGTTAACCCTATAAATACTGATGGATTCCATTTGTGTTTTAAACACATTTTCTAGATGGAATTATTTGTGGACCCAAAATATGACTCTTTGGTAGAAGAACCGAAGGTAATAACATACGAGGCATGCAAAAACAACAGAAATAACAATAATAAAGCAATTAATGCTACTAACTACTTATTAATCCCTATATATCTTCACCTAATATTTTGAACAGATTCCCAGCTTGTTACTTGTAACAAACAATAAGAGAAAAATATTTAGAAAGATATAACATAAGGACCTTACCACTCGTGAAGGAAGAGCGTAAAATAAGTCTATAACATCTCTTTGTTA
Organism: Limulus polyphemus; assembly: GCF_000517525.1. Lineage (NCBI taxonomy): Eukaryota > Metazoa > Arthropoda > Merostomata > Xiphosura > Limulidae > Limulus > Limulus polyphemus. The sequence goes on from NW_013666755.1 coordinate 155,664, forward strand.
AACTTTAATTGCTACTTCTAATTTGCAACCCTTGAGTTGCTACTTCTAATTTGC
>NW_013666755.1:156455-163708 GCF_000517525.1 Limulus polyphemus
AATTTGAGAACAGAAACTTATTTGGAATATGTTAAGTTTACAGCTGTTATACCTCCACAAACTTCACATTCACACCTACTTTAGAACCATTTTTTTCCTATATGAAAGAATATGACGTTTTCAACATTATTGTTCGATCATGTATGATATTAGTTTGTTGTTTCTATTCTTCCAGTGGCTTAAACAATTATGAAGTATTTAATATAGGATATATTGTAATTACCTATCCCACTGTATAGATATATGGATAAACCTGTTTTACACTATAAATTGTTAGTTATTAGGGCTACAGTTATTTGTTTTTAAAGGATCAGTGGTGTACATTATTTATTCTGTTCTAGCGAAATTACCCGGCTTTGCTCGGGTTATTAGGTTGATTTATTCTGCACGACTATGTCAGTTTGTGTATTCTGAACCCATTTTAGCATAAAAGAATTAATTTGTTGATCGTGAACCCAAGGATAAGATATCAAGGAAGTTCCAGACCAGATAGAAGACTAAATATTGTTTGTAAGTGTGTAAAACTTTTGTACATAGATCATTATTTGTAATAACTGTTATTCTAAATTATGTTATTGTTGTTTGTATATTAAGATACATTTGTATTCAAAAAATCCTGTGTGTGTGTGTATCAATCTTGTTGGCAAATATCATAAATTGGATACATATCGACATTTATTTAGTTTCTAAATGTAATTATATTTTAACTCGGTTTCAGACTATTTAAAATTATAATACGTTACGTAATAAATTGGGGACTCGTCCGGGGTACATTATAATACGTAACATGATACAAACTTTATACTGTACTTTATAGATATATGCCTGAATTATGGGACGCCAAAGGTTTTGTCGTAGGAAGAGTGTACCTTATCTTAACTAAATATATAGATTTAACATTAATACTCTTTCTAATAAATATATATTTGTTTAAAGTTAGCAAAATAAGATCGTTTATCCCCTGATTTGTTAGTTGGAGAACTAAATAAAACACCAATCTAAAAAAGATGCTTTGCTCAGGGGACTCCAGATAATGTTCTCGCTGTCTATTAACCCGAATCTTTGACAAACTGTTACCCGATAGTTTACTTTCTTATATCAAGAAAATATACTAAACCCCAACATTGTCAGGTATGTAATTAATGCCAACTGCTGGAGCTCATTTTTCTCAAATTTCAGAAATAAGGTGAATGTACTAGTTAAACATTTCAACTAACAACTCAGAAATGACAAGAACTCGAGAACAAATTCAAATCAGAGGCAGCCTAAGTTCAAGTTATTTTTGCTTAAGGCACGTATCCCCATTTTCATCAAGCTTGTGAGTTGGAGTGAATAATAACTTAAGCTTGTTGTCATTAGCAAGATCTGTACAGAGAGTTATCAATACGATTTTGGAGCTTCACCACGTCGTTACAGTTCTTGTCGCCACATCCGTTGATGCTCTATCTATTGGCTGTCCATCGTGACATTGGCCCTCTTTGAAATGAAACAAAATCCCGTGAGATGAATAAAACAAACATCTGTAGCAATACAAAACAATACTACCTTGATTATGATGATTATATTAACATTGATAAATGTTCAATGGATGCTCCGTGAGCTGTACTTGCGGATATGATTTTGTTAATCATCTTGTCCCCACAGTTATTGAAAGTCACCCATTCGTAGCTAAAAACCATAATTATCTCACTGATTGTACTGTAAGTACATCTTAACGATGTCCCTGCAGCAAAGTTTTCATTAAACCAGGCTTCTTTAGAGAATATAAGTTCTTCTTTCAGTTTACCTGCTCATTTATTATGAACACGAAATCTAAAGAAATGAAAGATACAAAAGCTCCATCAGTGAACTTGATGATTGTGTAGTCGAAAGGGATTGCTGTGATTTCAATTTACTCGATTATCTTTTTATTGGAAACAGCCGTTGATTTGGAGGTGTGGTTGGAAGCTTATGAACTTTGAATTTTAAATTCCTGTTTGTTGTATTTATTAATGGCAGTAGAATATATGATAAATTCAATCAAAATAGCCTTTTGCATCGGATGACTTCCTTAGATACATAGCCTTTACTTCGAGGATGAGAGTGATGGTCCTGGTTGGCTTAGAATATGATTTTGAAGTCAGTTTTTACCTCAACATTATGTTTTACGAACTTTTCGGGTACCTTTAAGAACATTGAGAACTTCTATCTTCACACTATTGTTTCCGTTGTCTTTACAATGTACAATGTTTACCAGACAACCATAAGCCTAGTAGCGATTTTATATATGTGAAATCAGTTCTTGTCTATCACGTGACCGTAGATCTAGAACAATCCCAACATTTACAGAAAGAAAGTAGTTAATTTACATAGTGGTTCTTGTAGTCAGAGGAAGCTGTAATACCTTACAAAGGAATTGGCTGGATGACGGAGAATAGTGATTTTTATAGTCGTAAGAGGTTGGGTGAGCCTTACAAGGGATATGGATGGATGACGGGATAGAATACGCCTAAATTTAGTGACATGATAAACAGTATTTCAATCCTTGTTACACTTTAACTTTAACTACGCTATCCTGTCATCAGCCAGATATGACTCTAGACCTTGCCATCAGCCAGATTTGATTTTAAGACTCGTATTAGCCTGTCATCAGCCAGATATGACTCTAAGGCTTTCTGTACTCAGTCATCCATCAAAATATGTTATTTTCTTTATAAATATAAAAATATTAAAACTTCATGAAACTTAGCTTGATTGTTTTTAACAAATAGTTATTTTTAATTAACATATCTTATAACATGTTTAAATACTTAAGTTGTTTTAATTTGTTAAGAAGTATATGAAGGATGTTTGGAGCAATGTTAGTTTGATTCAGAAATTCTTTCATAGCCAAACAAGGGCTATTTGCGCTAATCGTCCCTAATTTTAAACTTATAAACTAGAGACAAAGCACGTAGTCAAGAACACTCTCTTCCACCTCTTGAGCTTTTGAAATAAAAAGTGGAATTTGACCGCCACTCTTACAATGCACAACACAGTCACAGCTCCAAAGTTCGGAGCGCAATGTTGGAGAAACATAGAAAAGTTATGTTTTTATAATATCTAAATATTTAAATGTGTATAATATAATTATTTAGTAATTCAATTGTGTGTATTAGACTTGGAATGTTTATCATGGCTTTATTTCTAATTTTGGTACATGGTGGCCTTAAATCAGGTGTTTGTATATGTGTTTTTGTGAAAGTTGTATGGTTTGATAGTTTCTACATGTATGGTGTTTATTGTATTCTATAAGTACATATTATTCGTATGTGGAGGAAGTTCCAGAGTCTTGGTCGAGTATATAATTAGTCATTGATTAAGGACTACACAGGTAACACATGTTACAATGGTGAAAAAAAGTTACAATTGTTTCAAGTAGCACTAAAAACCTGGATGAGCGTAAATTGCATTGATTTGTATTATTTGTTTTCACAGCTTTGCTAAATATTGATGTATTATGTATATTAGTTTTTCAGAATTATTTTGGTACTAGGGATAAGCTTGTGCTATGCCTGCTAAGAAAACTTAAAACTATTATTGGATTTTGATAATAAATGATGACAATTTACTTCACAGAGTGTTCTCGAAATTATTAGGATTGTAACAAAATCCTAAAGAATTGTTATATAACATGTCAGAGACCTTTATAATTTCTATATAACTGACTTAGGGAATGTCTTTAGAAGCATTTAGAACATTTATAGAAACAATGTCCCACTTTCCTAAAGATATTCTTTAAGTTTTATAAAAACAATTCTACAAGATATATATATGATAAATCTTCTTCTTTTTTTTATAAAATTCCTATAAAAGTTTTCGTTGGGGTCTGATCATTATGCACAATGACCTTTCTTTTATCATTACCGTCGTTAATATCAGGAATATTACAATAACTGGTGAAATTGAATGGAAATGAGGTTATCAGTAACAAGTAACATTAATGAAAGGCATTGAAGTCTATAAAAATGTATGTGTATAAGTACTGAGTTACTCGTATAAGTGGCCTGTTTCTGTGAGACAATGCTGAAACGTATTACTGAAGGTTTTTCTAATGTAGTGTTTGAGAGTATCATCTAGAAGCGGATTTGGCCCTTAGTACCTTTATATGTCACCATATGAATTCACAATGGCTTCTTAAATATGTGTTGAAGTGTAATATGATGTAAGGTCCTAGCTTCCACGAAGACATAATCGTACTGTATATCGCAGGCTGAAAAACTGGTTTATAGATTTGTAAACATTTAAAAGCGGAGAACATAAATTTTCGTATTTATCCAACAAACCTAGACAATAGAAAGGAATATTTTAAATTCTAACTATAAAGTTTTGAAAATAATGAGTAATTATATTATGTTTTGAGACGTATTGAATATAAAAAAGGATATTAAAAGTACTATGTATTTTGTTCATTAGCTCACAAGACAAAGGTTTTTTGTTTTATATATTTATACATATATATATTTCTACACGTTTAAATACTCCATTGTAAAACTTCCAAATGATATATACACATACGCAAAGTTTGTGCTCAATAAATTACGCATTTATTACACACATTCTTTTCCAACTAAGTTCCTTGTTTGAAACTACCTTTTCCAGTTTGCAGGCATCATTGTCAATTGTATCCCGCTTTTAATAAGGTCATATTCGAATTAGATAAGTTTTAATATTATGAATTAATTTTAATCATTTTAAGAAAGTAGCAGTTCAATAAATTGCAAACTAGATTTCATTAAGAAATTAATATCTTAAGTTTGCTACAGAGTAATTGGTCCACGTGGAGATTTATAATGTTTTTTGCAACTATATATATACAAAGCTCTAAAGAATCATCGGTGTAATCAAATTATGAAGTACTTTATGCTACCTGTAAATAATGTTAAGAAAAATAGCTCTTTTTAAGCACAAATTAAGCAAAAAACTCTAACTAACTGAAATCAATTTACAAAATATACAGTTAATTACTCGACTAATTTCGACGTATCATGTACATCATTTTCAAGGATATACTGTGCGAAACCGCGACGTCTACGATACTTGTTTTTAGTTTGATTTCGACATACCTCACGTCATATTTTGGTCTGATTTCGACATACCTCACGTCATATTTTGGTCTGATTTCGACATACCTCACGTCATATTTTGGTCTGATTTCGACATACCTCACGCCATATTTTGTTCCGTTGAAGAATATTTTCTATAATGGATTCACTTGAAAGCCTATATTATTGTTTATGAGTCTGTCTGCATTTTTATGTTTTTTAACTTATTCCCTAATATTTCTTTGGTGAAAACATTTTGGTTCTGCCATGAGTTTTGTTTCTATGAATTTGCTTTTGTGTTCACTCAAGCGGTGATGGCTGATTTTTCCATTACCAAACAGCGACGATGATTTTCGTGTTATTTTATTCTTACTCTAAGAGTTTGTTTGTTTGTTTCTGAATTTCGCGCAAAGCTACACGAGGGCTATCTGCGCTAGCCGTCCCTAATCTAGCAGTGTAAGACTAGAGGGAAGGCAGCTAGTCATCACCACCCACCGCCAACTCTTGGGCTACTCTTTTACCAACGAATAGTGGGATTGACCGTCACATTATAACGCCTCCACGGCTGAAAGGGCGAGCATGTTTGGTGTGACAGGGATTCGAACCCGCGACCCTCAGATTGCGAGTCGAGTGCCTTAACCACCTGGCCATGTACTCTAAGAGACCGTCTAGTTTGACCTATGTAGACTTTGTTGCATGGGATTTGGATCGAATACGTTCCTTATTGTGAGGAAAGGAAATCCACTGTAAACTATTAATAAAAGTCCAAAGATACAGCTTTTGAGTGGATTGTTTATTTTTATTTAACTTTCTTTTACGACGTTTCAACTACTCACCTGATGATGACCACATGAGTGGTCGAAACGTCGTAAAAGAAAGTTAAATAAAAATAAACAATCCACTCAAAAGCTGTATCTTTGGACTTTTATTTGAATATGTTCATTGTTTCTGGAAGTCATTGTTTCAAAGATAAAAAAAAACATCAACTTTAAAAATAATCTGTTTATCTTAATACCAATCATAATTGTTTTTTACTGAAGCAAACTACTAAGATGATAATTTTCGTTTTACACACACACACCGAAACACGCAAACACATACATATATATATATATATATGGATATAATTTTTTTACGTGATAAAACAATGCTCTTCTTCTGGTGTTCTTCAATAACCAAGTTTCGTTAATTGTGAGTTAACTACTTTGGAAATCTCATGTGCGTTCATCGTATAAATATATATTTGTGTGTGGTATGGCGTAATAGAAGGCTAGTTTGTGTGTGGTATGTCGGAAGATAACACTAAGCTTGTTAATGGTATACCGGAAAAGAAGACTAGATTTATTTGTGGCCTACGAGAAGAGAATGCTAAGTTTGTGAGTGGTATGTCGGAAGAAAATACTAAACTTGTATGTAATATATCGGAAGAGAAGACTAAATTTGTATGAGGTATACTGGGAGAGAAGACTTAGGTCATGGGTGGTATGTCGAAAGAGAAGATGAATCCGGCAATAATTTTGATATTCCTAAAACACTAACTCAAGTAATTCGATAATCTTCATTTCTTGTGTTTGTATATATATCTATAATATATGTTTTTTCTACATGTGAATGACCTTTCCGATACTCTTTTTTGCTATCTTACATCCAACAATCTCACATCCAACCTACCTGATATGTTCTGGTATTGAAGAAGGTTCTTGCGACAGACCAGAGATCTGAAATGTCCTTGTTATACACAGTTGGTTTACATGGGACTAACTAAATGAAATGTTTTATAAACCTCTGCAGTTCAAACTTAGAATCTTAATTTTTATAGAGCATTGTTAACAAATTCGATGACGAGGAACCCACTTTGAGACTAATAATGGCTGGAGACGGCTTAAATGGGTAATGAAGAAAAACTTTAATATAAGTTTAACATGACAGCAAATGTACAACGTTTCGACAGTGTTTTGTTATCATCAGGTGATGATGATGATGATGACAAAACCTTGTCGAAACGTTGTACATTTGCTGTCATGTTAAACTTATATTAAAGTTTTTCTTCATTACCCATTTAAGCCGTCTCCAGCCATTATTAGTCTCAAAGTGGGTTCCTCGTCATCGAATTATCCCACTATGTTTCGAACGTACTATCAGTATACTAAGCTCGAGTTTCCACCAGCAAGAGTCCACCTTGAAGAAATG
>NW_013666755.1:163718-174755 GCF_000517525.1 Limulus polyphemus
CATTTCTTCAAGGTGGACTCTTGCTGGTGGAAACTCGAGCTTAGTATACTGATAGTACGTTCGAAACATAGTGGGATAATTCGATGACGAGGAACCCACTTTGAGACTAATAATGGCTGGAGACGGCTTAAATGGGTAATGAAGAAAAACTTTAATATAAGTTTAACATGACAGCAAATGTACAACGTTTCGACAAGGTTTTGTCATCATCATCATCATCACCTGATGATAACAAAACACTGTCGAAACGTTGTACATTTGCTGTTATGTTACACTTATATTAAAGTTTTTCTTCATTACCCATTCAAGCCGTCTCTAACCATTAAACGTTTAAACAACTCTATTCAATTATGTACTAGCTGCCTAGTGTCGGCACATTTTAATATCGATTACTTTCACGCACTTACAAACTTCTCGAGGTATGTCAAACATCATTTTCTTAACTAAACAGAACAAACAAACAATCAACACACAAAAAAAAATCATATTCACATATGCACATGAACATATTCACATATGCACATGAACATATTCACATATGCACATGAACATATTCACATATGCACATGAACATATTCACATATGCACATGAACATCACTTTAAAGATTATGATGCTGAATTTTTTTATAGATTTCAGAGATTTGAAACTGCGACCACAACTTATGACACTAGCGCCATGGTGTGGTGTACCTCACCGCTAATACCGGCGGTTTCGAGCCCGACATCTCCCCCTAGCGTGTATCCAGTTTTTGGTCAATCACAGTTTTTCACAAGAACGACAGTTATTCCAGTTGCTACTTCACCAACATGGAATCAATCATTGTGAGTTAAAAGTTCAATATAAAGTTTAAGCACATAATCGTACCTATATGTGACTATATTTGTATAACAGTACGTTACCAAAACATTTAGTATGTGATATGTTAAATGGATATTTAAACAGTACGTTACCAAAACAGTTAGTATGTGATATGTTAAATGGATATTTAAACAGTACGTTACCAAAACAGTTAGTATGTGATATGCTAAATTGTCATTTTCTCGAAAAATTATTTATATATATATGAATTGAAAAATATATTTACCTTTTTACTATCATATTGTGTTTATCTGTGAGTACTTTTCATCAGAAACACCATTTTCAGATGTTTTTCTTCTTTTAAGGAAAAACCGCACGAACTCTGATCCTCGCTCTTGTTATTGATAGAAAATCGATAATTGTTGATTATTATAATCATATATATTATCTTAATGATTGGAGAAAATAGTTACTGGAACTGATTCAGCTTTTACTTATTTATAAATTCAATATCAAAGCTATAAATTTAGATTAACCACTATAGTAGCTAAGGCGAAACCCTGTCGACAAAACGATGCCGCTTGAGGGCTATACAACTATAACGTAATATGAGATTAACCACTATAGTAGTTAAGGCGAAACCCTGTCGACAAAACGATGCCGCTTGAGGGCTATACAACTATAACGTAATATGAAAATTATGTCAACTCCTGAGGGTTATATACATGTTATGTAATAAGCACCGGATGGTGCGTTTGTCTTAAGAGAGGGGTGGTATCATGGTTTCACGAAGTGACAGCAGAGAGCGCTGCTGTCTTACGGGAGGAGTGGTATCATAGGTTGATACCAGGGTGCCTGTTACCATAGGTGGATGGTGTTACCAAGGTTCTATAGGGGGATGGTGTTACTTAGGTTCTATAGGCAGATGGTGTTATTAGGTGGATGGCCATACTTGTCGTATTACATGTGTTTTATAAAGGCAGATGGCGTTACTAAGTGACTTGTGTTACTAAGATTCTATAGGCGAATGATGTCATTAGGTGGATGGTCTTACTAAGGTTCTATAGGCGATGGTCTTACTTGGTGTATTGTTTATATTTCATAAAGGCGCACGGTGTTTTTATAGGCAGACAGTGTTACTATACTTCTGCAGAATTGCATACAGATTTCAACATGTCTCAACTTATAATTATAGTTTTTATTTATATATTTAATGTATTACATGGTTTTTGCAAGGGCGGACGGTGTTATTATACTTCTGTAGGAGGCATACAGGTTTCAACTCATCCCAAATTATGTTTATATTTTTCTTTTATATATTAAATGTGTTTTACAAAGGCAAATAGTTTTGCTAGGTAGACTGTGTTTCTAAGGTTCCATAGGTGGATGGTATTACTTAACAAATTGTGTTACTAAGGTTAGTGTTGCTAGGGCGGATGGTGTTTCTATAAAGAATAGGGTGTCTGAACGGGTCTGAAGATGGGATTACGTCATCAATGTCTAGATTTATTTATATGTCCGAAAAAGTTACAAGTAAAACCATTATTTTAACGAGACAACTATTATAGCACAGTGTATTACTTATATCAGTTTCTATCACACATTACGTTTTATATAATGTTTGGCTTCAAATATATTCTTATACTAACCATCTATGCATGTAGTTCTGTTTTCATTAGTATCTCTAATTTTAATAAATGATTAATAATCTCGGTAATAAATCATTTTGCTACAACTAAATATGATATATGAATGGCTTACTGTTTAACTAATCACTTTACTATTATAGAAACTATTTAAAATAGCAACACTTACCATTTTATGATTTTCTATAGAACATTCATTTGAAGTACAAAACATACTATACAATTAAAATTCATAAAACTTTGTAGTTTTAGAACACAGATTACGAACAACTTTTCTTTATGCATAAATTAAAACGTCTATAACTATTATCTTGCACACATATATCTAGCTCACACCAATCCTGTCTGAGAGATCTAAATCAAATGGCCTTCAGAAACTTTGAATTTAGGAAATACAAAGCACAGTAGAGGTCATCATGTGGCCAAACAACCAGTCCCCCTCTTAAAACTGACAGAATAAAAAGACAGTAGTATTGAAAATAAAAGTCTGAACTTAGAAATTTTTGTAACACACAGATATACACTTTTTGGCGAAATATGTTATTTCTAGTTTGTAATGATATGTAGGAAACTAAAATAATGTCACTTTATAATGATTCTAATGTATATATTAACATAATGTCACTTTACAATGATTCTAACGTATATATTAACATAATGTCACTTTATAATGATTCTAGCATATATATTAAAATAATGTCACTTTATAATGATTCTAACGCATGTATTAAAATAATGTCACTTTATAATAATTCTAACGTATATATTAAAATAATGTCACTTTATAATGATTCTAACGTATATATTAATATAATGTCACTTTATAATGATTCTAACGTATGTATTAAAATGATGTCACTTTATAATGATTCTAACGTATATATTAAAATAATGTCACTTTATAATGATTGTAACGTATATATAAAAAATTTCTGTTGAGAAATCCGAAATTATATCGCACTATAACATTTAATCTTGTTAGTTCACCAAAGCAGAAACATTTATTAACAAAACTTCAAGCTAGAAGAAGACGATTTATCACAAGTAATGTGCACACATTCTACTTTTGAAGATTTTAAGAACAACATCTGTAAAAGTTCTTGACAAAATATTTCAGTTTTGTTACTTTTTAAGTTAAAAGATATAGTCTACAAGAAAAGACAGTTCTTTTAGATTTTATAAATACATCGCGTTTACTGTTTAACGTTAAGAATATACTTTACAACCAAAATATGTTGTTTGTAAGTATAATAATGAGTACATGATTTTACATATGTCACTGAACTTAACAGTCGGTAAGGAACGAATTTATTTGTTCTTCCACTTTACATAACGATACAGAAATCTAAATATACATTCATGACATTCTCAAGACTTAAGGGTAAATTAGAACGTTATTTTCTGTTTTCGATCTAGAACTCACATATTCGTAATTTATAACTAGTATTATTCACAAATATAACTTACCACAATTTACACATGGTTTAAGTTCTTCAGGGTATAATTATTAAGACGTAAAGAAATCTCAGTATCGTCCATCTTACAATTTGGGTTATGTTCTTGAAAGTTATACGAGGGGCAAATTCCGCTGACAGCTCGATGTCCTTTGATGTTTAGGAATAACACAAACGGAAACATGTATGAATTAACAAATACTGGATTGCAAATATTAAATTAACTTTCATAGAAGTCTGCTACATTTCAGTTAGCGTACAAATCTTGTATACTCTCTTACTGACCTTTGTTCATTAGACATATGGCTGTCAATGACCTCAACTTGAGAATCAACCTGTTCTATTGTCTTGCAGTATTTGAACACAATGAAAATGTATGTTTCGTTAATATATATTAATATAATATTGAGATATTGAGAATTTATAAACGTAATAATATTTAGGAAAATTATATATTCACTGTAGCAACAGAAGCATTATTAATATGATACATATCAAATATGTCAGACATTAAGATATTCACTGTAGTAACAAAAGCATTATTAACATGGCACATCATCATTCATTTATATTTTATAAACTATCATAATCTCTAGTTCCTTTAGTGCTGAACGATAAATGTGATGTGTTGGTGTTTTTGAAGAGGCAGAGTTAACACTATCACGCTCTTGTACGATATAAAGGACGAAAAATACGAATACCGTAGTAGACGTTTTCAATACAATGTTACACTTGTAAGTTCTGTCATATCACGACAAAAGGTTATGGTCTACAAGAAAAGACATATCTATCCTTTACATGAAATCAGTTTATAAGCAGAGTTCATATAAATTCACATATAAAATATATCAGACATTCACCAACATGATTAGATCTATCTGGTCAAAGGTGTAGGACTTGTTTAGACCATGCTTATTATAGTTAAGTTAGAAATATTCCTACCGTATAATATAGTAATATAGTTGTAGTTTTTACATCTTAAACGTCAATGAAATTGCTATAAGATTTAAAAAAATTTGTAAAATGCACTGTAGTAAAAGAAATATGATAAGTAGCATAGTCAACCACACGGTTCTCTTTTATATTACAGAGTCACAAAATAACTTATGTTTAGCCTATAGTAAACGTACGACGACTTTCTTAAGTTATGGGAACGTCCAAGTTTATAGCAATAACAGTGAAGATATTTATTTACAATTTCTTCTTTACTGATTCTTTACTACGAGTTTCCAATGAGAAGAAGCGTACCAGCATCCGGACTGCGCACAGTTTGTGACGCACGTAGCTGCCGACGAGACCTCTCGCCTAATATCAGAACTTGTTGTGTCGGCTGGAAATGTAACAAAGTCTCGAACAAAACATTATTTATATCAGTTATTAACGTTACGTCATTTATTAAGGTATTTAACTTCGGGTGTTGCATTTTTTACTGAATAATTTTATATGATTTTTGGCCGTAACAAATCTCAGTGTAAACAATTTTCCCACAAATATCAAGTGACATTACGTATTTTTTAAGTTAATTACTTAGGTAAACCCAGTAATTATTCGTGTCATTAATCACAATGTTAATGGTATTATTTCATTTAAATTTTGTATGTAAATTTTATGTTATTAGGGATTATATTACCCAAAGTTATGGAACCACAATAAATTTGGTGCATAGGTGGATTTGAAAAATGTATTACAAACACACGTGAGATCAATTTGAATCCAATGTCACTCAGTGGCTCGCCGGTATGTCTTAGGCTTATGACGCTAAAATCGAGTTTCGATACCCACAGTGAGCAGAACACGCAGACCTCACTGTGTAATTCTACAACAGCCAAAGAAACCATCGGTTTTATCCATCGGAAAAATAAGGTATAGAAATATATCTTGATATAATCACCTTACAAGTTCAAGGAAATTTGCCTGTTTTTACAGTTTCTATAAATATATACTTGAAATAATTAGAAACTGTGATTTAGATGTTTCTCGTAACTTAATATCTATTAAAGACATTATGACCTACCTCCCCCCTCCAGTAGCACAGCGGTATGTCTGCGGACTTACAACGCTAGAATCCGGGTTTCGATACCCGTGGTGGGCAGAGCACAGATAGCCAGTTATGCTTAATTACAAACAAACACTATAACCCACGTTAAGATCTTTAGCCGTAATAAACTAAAGTTTCTTTATATATTTGCTTATCCTCAGTCAATAGCTTCTTTACATATTTCTAATCCCGTTAATTAATAGGAATGTATTATTTAGAAAGAAAACAGGTATAAACCAAGTGTGAAGCCACTTATAAATTTGGGATGAGGAAGAAAAACACGTTTCCAGAAACTGTGTAATAAAGTGATATCTGTGAACAATATTAATAGTGAAGCATTTCATCCAACACCAGGAAACACTAATAGGACCTATTGTTTTTAATTTAGGAACATTATTAACTACAATAAGCCAGTTTCAAAAGCCAGGAAGTTATTCATAAAAGCATAAACGTGTGATGTTATTATCCTAACATAGCATGAATAGAGTTTACGGTTCTTAGTTAGTCTTTCTTTTTCTCGTTACGGTATATTATTATTTTCAGAATACGAAGGAACGCAGGAATCTTAATATTCATATTAATATTCAAATGGCGCTTATGTAAATGCTCAAAGTCAAAAGTTCATAAGTTGGAAGCTACTACTTCTGCAAAACTTTTCTCTGTCATTATGCCGCCACTTCTAAAATCTTGTCACACTATATCCAAAAAAAAACAAACTACTTTTTGTTTACTCTTTTGTGGATAGGATATTAAAATTATGTTGAAAACAGGAAGATATTGCTAATGAGTTATTATGAATTAAGTAGATAGCAGTAGAAAGAGATTTTAATCCTGATACTGTTGACAGAACTGTCAAAAAACTAAAAAACCAATAATGAATATATAAAGTTAAAAAACCACTTGTTGAAAAAAGTAAGAAACAACAAAAGCTGGTATTGTCATTTATACCTGGTTTATCTTGTCAAATAATGAAAATTAGTTTGCAAAAAAATATTATTCCAATAAATAAACCGAGTTACAAAATTATCCAAATACTTAAAAAAACTAAAGATAAAATTGATTTAATGGAAAATTTGGTATATATATAAATGATCATAAGACAAACTGGAAGAAATTTAAAATGCAGGATGAATGAATACAAAAGAAACTTTAAAACAATAATATTGTTATCTCGCCATTAGTAGAATAGATTATTGAAACTAAACACACAATTCAATGGGAAAAACTGTTATTTTTGCACAACCAGAAAATGTAATTGGTATGAATATACGTAAATCTATTAAATGTATAAAAAAGTAAATTTCAAATATTAAATAAGGATAATGAATACGGTGGAAATGTTGTCAGCGGAAGGCGGGAACATTTTTAATATGTAAATTGTATCTGGTGATTTTTTTATGGTATAAATAAGTCTGATACTTGCACTTCTAAACATGATGTAATAAAGACGTCGAACCATGTTGAGTGTGTGAGAATGTTTATATATATATACATAAACAGAAGCTACCTTCTTGCCGCTACAGAGCTGAAGCAGTGCTATTCTCAGTCTATTGGTTTTCTTACAATATTAAGATCCTACAACAAGTACACTAATTATACTCACAACTTTAAATTCGAATCTTGACATTTTTAACTCTTTTATGCAGTTTTAATTATAAACGCATTTAGTTTTTATTTCTGCTCATTTTTTGTTTGTTTGTAATTAAGCACGAAGTTACACAATGGGCTATCTGTGCTCTGCCCATCACGGGTATTTAAAACCGGTTTCTAGCGTTGTAAGTCCGTAGACATACTGCTGTGCCACTGGGAGGGGGGCGTTTCCGCTTGTATTACTTTGATTTACAACTCCAACATCAGATACATTCGGCTTTGAGTTTTGTACTCTGATTTGCAGATTCAACTTTTGATACGCTCGGCTTTGAATCATGTGCTCATTACAATGACTTGCGCTTTCAAAACCAGATACATTTATCTATAAATTTCTTACTTTAATTTATAACTTCAACAAAAAATTATATAATCGTCTAGTCAACTACTTTTTACATAGTAACCTTCTAAGTAGATTAACAACTTCAACACAAGAATATATAGTTAATTAAAGTAAATTATTTTGATAACTGAACATAATTAACATTAACTTAAGTGGCCTATAATCGACTAGTTATACTACTTTCTCCTAAAACCTTCTAATTAATTTAACTTTTAAATAACTGTAATGGTTGCTACTTTCTACCCGCTTTTAGAAGAAGGACTGTTAGTGGATTTTTACAGTGGCCCAATGAACAGGAGGTGAGAGTTCTATTCATTAGACGTTTATTAACTGTGTATTTCGGGCTTGTATGTATTTTCTCGGTTAGAAGAATGTTGAATACATTTTTTTTTAAGTGGGACTCTTGTAATGTTATTCTGGCATATTTTCATTGTATTTTGTGTGCTTTTTTTTTTCTACAATGAAATGCAGCTGCTGAATTGTCAGTGTAGCAGACAGAATATCTTGTGGCATTGATGTTTTCCTATTTTTGTTTTAACTTATGTCAGTGTAGTCATTGCCGCCTTCATATAAAGTAAATTGCATTTTTCTGTTCTAATGGATTTTGAGAGTTTTTTGTGTACACTTTGTACCCTAAAGTTTTATACTTTATACATTTATGAATGCATTCTGGAAGACCTTTCAACTTTGTTTGTGCTGTGTAAGCAAAACGGCTAAGGCTGTTTATATGTAATAAAGTCATGGAAGACCTTTCAACTTTGTTTGTGCTGTGTAAACAAAACGGCTAAGGCTGTTTATATGTAATAAAGTCATGGAAGACCTTTCAACTTTGTTTGTGCTGTGTAAGCAAAACGGCTAAGGCTGTTTATATGTAATAAAGTCATGGAAGACCTTTCAACTTTGTCTGTGCTGTGTAAGCAAAACGGCTAAGGCTGTTTATATGTAATAATGTCTTGGAAGACCTTTCAGCTTTGTCTGTGCTGTGTAAGCAAAACGACTAAGGCTGTTTATATGTAATAATGTCTTGCATGGTAAGTGAGATAGAATGGCAAGATTAAAATTAATGGAAAAGGGTAATCTTTTGTGTATTTTTGTAAGACTGTTGTAGACCACTTCGGCACTACTTTGTTACAATCGTGTTATAAATGCACTTTACCTTCCCTTCAACTTTACTAGGTATTACTTATTCCTATCAGTATTTGGCTCATACTCAAATGCATAACAAGTTGCTGTTTATTACTATAATCAATAATACATAGATTTAGAAATATATTTTGTTTCTTACTGACCGCATTTCTTTTTTTATTCGCCTCTCTCTTGATTTATTCGTTCTTTCTCACATCTCCAGGTCATTTTAAATGCCTGTCTTTTATATTTCTTTCTCAAAAACTACGCCGAACACATTTATTTCCCTTATATCGGATGTCCACAGTGGCTAAATAAGAAAAGCGGTCGATGCATCCAAGACTTCAGGAGAATCACTAAAAGCCGGTCGTTTTCTCATCTCTCTCAACCTCAGTTCAACCTCAACTTCATAACAGAAACTGTTTATGTGAGGGTTCTTGTTCTCATGTATTCTCAGTTGTTTCGCGCATTCTGGTCTGTCCTACATCAGCTAGGCCTGGCATGGCCAGGTGGTTAAGGCGCTCGACTCGTAATCTGAGGGTCGCGGGTTCGAATCCCCATCCCACCAAACATGCTCGCCCTTTCAGCCATGGGGGCATTATAATGTTACGGTCAATCCCACTATTCGTTGGTAAAAGAGTAGCCCAAGAATTGGCGGTGGGTGGTGATGACTAGCTGCCTTCCCTCTAGTCTTACAATGCTAAATTAGGGATTGTTAGCGTGTAGCTTTGCGCGAAATTCATAACAAACAAACAAACCTACATCAGTTGAGTATTTCTTAAGTAATTGGTTAATATTTATTTTCATTCTAGTTGTTGAGTTATTTTCAACTCTGTTTATGTTTCATCGAAGTTTATGATTATCGGTTTTGAATCATGATCTTGTTTTCTAAATCTGATTTTAAGTTGATTGTTTTCTTTACTTCGTCCAGGTCAAGAGTAAATTGAGAATAGTCGTTCAGATACAATGTCCTAAGAAAGTTGATCTTGAGTTGTATAGTTATTTTATTCAGCTGGTAAAATTTAATTCTACTTAGACACTCGTACTAACAGTGGGACTTATAGGACTTATTTTGAATTTTCTGTATTTGTGCAGGAATGTTAGTGTTTTGAAGTGTCGACAGAAATGTAATTAATGTTTAGCTTTTTTAATTCTCTAAAAGCCTTACCAAACCCGCAGCCTATCGTTTGATTAAGCAGTTATTATAACTATTTCTGGCGATTGATATCTTAATAAAGTTAGCATTAATAATTTGGTCTATAATCATATTGTCCTGTTAGTTTACTATTTTGTTCTCAATAATCAAGCAATTATTTTAAATATTAACCAACTGTAACACTTTGGTTTGACTGTTAATCTATTCCTACCTTTTACATAGCGTTCAAAAACTCTAGAGACAGTTTTATAAATCAAAACACCCTAGGATCTCGATTGACATATAAAAAAAACCTCCTCAGGATGTATTAGAATAGAAAGATGCCGTCTGTTGCATCCTGTATGAATGTTGTACTGAATACACAGGCGAGAAAATAAAAAAAAGCAGTTAAGTGTAAATACAAATCATAAAATTACTCTATACCTACTCTGTAACACCGACTATTAAACAGTTGGTTGAAGTTAGCAAAGTCTGGTTATCAGTACTGAAAAAATAGAGGACGACAACTCAGACCAGTAAATAGCACTCTCTCATCTTGTATTTAATCCCATCAACACAGACTAGTAAATAGCACTCCCTCATCTTGTACTCCCTCATCTTGTATCTAATCCTATCAACTCAGACCAGTAAATAGCACTCCCTCATCTTGTATCTAATCCTATCAATTCAGACCAGTAAATAGCACTCCCTCATCTTGTATCTAATCCCCTTAACTCAAACCAGTAAATAGCACTCCCTCATCTTGTATCTAATCCTATCAACTCAGACCAGTAAATAGCACTCCCTCATCTTGTATCTAATCCCATTAACTCAGACCAGTAAATAGCA
>NW_013666755.1:175755-191629 GCF_000517525.1 Limulus polyphemus
AAATAGCACTCTCTCATCTTGTATCTAATCCCATTAACTCAGACCAGTAAATAGCATTCCTTATATTGTATCTAATCCCATTAACTCAGACCAGTAAATAGCACTCCCTCATCTTGTATCTAATCCTATCAACTCAGACCAGTAAATAGCACTCCCTCATCTTGTATCTAATCCCATTAATACTCTTTCTCACGACAATATACCCGAAAACGGCCACGAATTTTCATAACCTAAATAGTTAGAGTTAATTTAAAGCTGGATTAATTAGAATATTATAAACTAAGAAGTTAGTTTACTACTAATAAATGTTAACTAGTTGTCAACAATCCTCTATCCAAACTACCTATATTTAGTGTTGATGTTGTATAGTTGCAATAATAATAATAAGATAGATTACTGAAAAACGTTAATCACCACAGGGTGGATCTTGACTAGTATAATGTTGCCTGTGTTTAACATTAGGTAGATTGAACTTCGAATTTTCAGCGTTTATTGTTGTGATTTAAGTTTTAAACCTAAATATACCTAGATTCGACTGTACGTAGTATTGAATGTATGTTTTGTTGCTTTTATCAGCAGCTATAATCCGAGACAACCTTGAATATAATATATAATTATTTACAACTTAAACTTAAATTCACCTGTTTAGACGTTTAATGTAGGAAAAAAAAGTTGAGTTAGGAATATAACCGTGAAACCAGTGTATGGTTTCTTAGATAATGTTTCATTTTAAAATATATTTTAAACTTTTGTAAGTTAGAAAAATAATTAAAAATGACTCCCAACCATTAGTAATCTAGTACGCAATTTAACTTATTATAACATGCCTGTTCTGTGAAAGCAGAAACAACAAAGACACTATGATAGATTGTTCAGGCAGAGTATTCATGATGAAACTTAGTTTAATGGACGGCACTGTCTGAAGAAGAAAGGCGGAAGATATTCGAAACGTCGTCCTTTACACTTGTGTTTCAACAGCAGGCAGTTGTCGTCCATTTAATTAAATTACAACAGAGAACACCTGTATATATATATATATGACGATTACACGGAAAACAATTAAATTCGTATTAACTGCAAGTAGAGACAAATATTTTTTTCCCACATTTTTTTGTGTCGTTGCTGCAAGTCTTTTTTTTTCGACAAGATAAGAAAGTATAAGGCGTAATGCTGTGGTGCTTCAAGCATTTCATTAAAAACAAATTAAGATCTTGACTGGCAACTTTTTCTTCTTTTTTTTTTTTTAGTAAATGAGATAATATTTTACGATCCGGAAGTAAAAAAAAAACTGGTTTTTAAACAACATATTCAACTGGCTCATATCCAAACGTACTGGTTTACAACGTTGTGAGAAAAAAATTGGTAGCGAAGATAAAACAATGAACGTTTTTAATATGCTTGTGCTATCACCGTATTACGTATATCACCGTACAAAAGTACAACGTATATCAACATACAAAGTTATTATATTAAGTATATTACCTTAAAAATTCGGCGAACGTAAATGTGTTTAGGGATCTTCTTACAACACGGCTACAAAATAATTTATTGCATTGTTGAGTTTTTGAAGCCTGGAAACCGAGTTATATGAACGGTATTAAAACAAACGAATAATATGTTAAATTGTCATTTCCTTTTTAAAAACTGTTATGATCTTGAAGGACTTCGTTGTGCAAGAAAATTGAATTAGCCGAGCTGGAGCTTTAAGCCTACTTGTAGAGGACGTACCAATGATGTTAGATACAGGTCAGATTGAATAAATCCAAGTAGATGTGAACATGTTTAAGTATTAACTTGCTCACAACGGAATAAGAAATATATTTAAGTAAATAATTCATTTGATAATAATAGTGATTATTTAAACTATGTTTTTAAAAGATTGAAATACGTGAACACATAGGACACATAGAAAATATTCTTAAACTAATGTTTCTGTTATAATTAAAGGCGTAGTATTCGAGTTACACGATTTTTTTTGTGTTGATATTAATGAAAGAAGTGTAATTTGTTAATAAGTTCAATTAAAGAGTTAAAGAAATTTAATATTTGGGGAGGAGCTCTTCTTTCTTTATTAACCCCCTCTCTTTTGGTTTCTAGTTCACAAGATTAGGCTCTAATACAAAGTTAATTCGGGGTATATTGTTATAATATTAGAATATCTGGTTAATTTAAGAAAAATACCAAAACTAACTGACGATTCATTTGGTCTTGAAAAACTCTTGTTTTTTCTTTTTCTTTATTTTATCTCCCTTTATACTCTGACACATTTAATTGCGTTTGGGAAGTAAACTTTCCAAATACATTACAACGTTTACAATTTTTTCTGAAGTTACTTAAAAATGTTAAACTAAACTAGACCTTAGATGTTCTTCTTAAATCATTAGTCAATTTTTATATGCCTATCAATCTATTGAAAAATGTGAACAATCTCCACAAGTGCAAATCCTTATGAGCTGCCAAAAAATTCGCCCTAAAATAAAGTATTGTGTGGAATTAAAGAAAGTACTTGCGTACGTTACTACATGTAGTTTGCTAAATATATATAAATGATGATATTAGGAACTGCTTGCGTACGTTACTACATGTAGTTTGCTAATCATATAAATGATGATATTAGGAACTGCTTATGTACGTTATCACATGTTGTTTGCTAATTATATAAATGATACTAGGAACTGCTTGTGTACGTTATCACATGTAGTTTGCTAAATATATATAAATGATGATACTAGGAACTGCTTGTGTACGTTATTACATGTAGTTTGCTAATTATATAAATGATGATACTAGGAACTGCTTGTGTACGTTATTACATGTAGTTTGCTAATTATATAAATGATGATATTAGGAACTGCTTATGTACGTTCTACATGTAATTTGCTAATTATGTAAATGATGATACTAGGAACTGCTTGTGTACGTTATTACATGTAATTTGATAATTATAAATGATGATACTAGGAACTGCTTGTGTACGATATTACATGTAATTTGCTAATTATAAATGATGATACTAGGAACTACTTGTGTACGTTATTACATGTAATTTGCTAATCATAAATGATGATACAAGGAACTGCTTGTGTACGATATTACATGTAGTTTTCTAATTATATAAATGATGATACTAGGAACTACTTGTGTACGATATTACATGTAATTTGATAATTATAAATGATGATACTAGGAACTACTTGTGTAGGTTATTACATGTAATTTGCTAATTATAAATGATGATACTAGCTATTCAATGGAATTCGATAGAAAAAATAAAATTTGCCGAAGATACCAGCATTGACGAGATAGGTTTTGATATTTGAGATATTTTTATGTGACACAACTTTCTAAAATCGAATGTTTTGTAACGGTGTTTTGTTTGTTATTGTTCTTCCATCTAACGACTTTAGTGTGGTGATATCTAAGAAAATAAGAGTTGATTGGCAGAAAAGAACTGACCAGAGAATAGAATGTTCTTATACCTGGTTCATTTTAAGGGCGACGACCCCAGTAACGATGAAGAGTAAATAACTGTTGAACATAATGAACAATTATCCACGGTGAACGAGACCGAGTGTGCATCGTTTCGTACATCGACAGCTGCCGCGGATAATTGAACAATATTTACGTCGACCTAATAGGGAATAAGGGATTGTGTTTATGGAAGACATAACACCAAAATAGCGTTTTCAGTCTTCATTTGTAGCCCCAGATATATAAACTGAATATGATAGTTTCTAAGTGCTCAGTAGTGTTTGCTTCTTAAAGTGGTCAACCTTGTGTGTGATATGACGTAAACTGTGGTCATTATTGTGCACACACACAAAAAAAAAAGGGATGAGTGCAGAATCATTGTTCAATACGAAACAAGTAGCGTTCACAAACAACCCTCTCTTACTGAACCACATATGCTATAGAAACATTCATGGTATGCAGCGCATATTTTAGAATATATAAATGTTTTTAAGTTTGGATTCTTTCTGGATGTAAAGCACTCAATGAAAAGCCTAGTGAGCGACTTATAGTGTATAAATATTGGTTCAAACACCAATATACTCAGGAGAAAATATTTTAAATATACATGTTTTATATACATACATACTTTCCTAAGATTATGCTAAGTAACGTTATCTTGCAAAACAACACTATACATCAAATTAGGGCTAGGTAAGCAAAGAGAAAAAGCGATCATGATAAAGTTATAGTGAGATAAAGAAAATCCGATAAAAAATTGGAAAAGAAACCTGAGCTAATTTAGCTATGGCTAGAAAACTCTAGACAGTGAAACTCTAATATGATGAATCCTTAATTCTACATATCAGTTTCCATTGCTATTAATATATGCTGAGATATGAAAGTACACACCAATGAGTGGGAAGTATACGTTTGCGAAACTTTATAGAGTACGTAGGTTACAGTTTAAGTTAAGTAGCACAAAAGAAAGGTATCTTAATGGGTTTCAGTAAATAAAATTTCCAGCACTTGACTATGCCAGTTTGGACTTATTTTGACTCAGTAAACTAGGATTTAAAGGTTATTCGGGACAGGAAAGACGATCTTATTACTCTTTAGGTAATAAATGAAAAGGTTTTATTTACTTTACAAAAAGAAGTGGGTTAGCAGGTGGTGGAAATAATTGTTTGGTAAAAATATTCTTTAGAATATAATGGAAATTAGTAAATACGGTTATTCTAGCTTTTAAGAATTCAGCGCTAGTGTATTATATTAACAGTCTTGAGTGTTCGGGTAATAAGATGAGCTGTATAAAATACAGAAAGCATTAAGAGGGACACGTTAAGATTTTGTTGATTCCAATAAAAGACATCCCGAGCAATAGTAAACCATCAAGTACTAAAGGGAACGGATGCAATATTGTAATATCAAAACGGACATACTAAGATCTTATATTACAAGTTACAGATTTTGGTTAAGGAACATCATTTTTTTTTAGAACAGGTACCACGTTTCGATCACTGGTGCGATCATTCTCAAGTACACGTGTTTTAATAGTAAAGAAGGTTTCAACATTTAAATCAACAATCTAACTATGTATTTAAATTTTAGAACTCATAGTGGTTACTTATGAATCTGGATATCAATCCGCATGAATTGATAGATTATTTGTTTATGGCTGAACAGAAAAAACAAAAGGTGAATAAATGTGTTGAATACATTGGGCAGAATATTTGTATAAGACTAGGAATGTCTGGGAACTATGATCAAAGATGTTGCTAGATATTTGTTAATTGCGGGATTGTTTGATTTTATTAATGAGACTTCATTGATTTTTCTTCTGTTAATATCAGGTTCAGGTTTTAGTACTGTAACGTTCTGTTCAGAAAAACTGTGGTTGTTTTTGTTCATATGTTCACGGATTTGGTAAGGAGGTTTTTGGTATTTTTTTAACCTGATTTTCAAGTTACTCCTATTTCACCTATGAAAAAGGCTGGATAATTGTTATACTTTATTTTGTAAATGTTCCTTAGTGGGGTGGATTCGTTATATAATTATCTTAACATGTGTTTAATCTTCCTTCAAGGGTTAAAAATGGATCTAGGCATTATGTTAAGGTTATATTTATGTGCTAGTATATTTCTAATTTCTGATAGAGGTATCTAATATTTTCTATATAAGAATAGTGTAAGTGATTAGATTTCCTTTGTTTATGGAGTGTTTTTGACTTTATGTGTTTGTTAAAAGTCCCTTGTCTGTGGTATATTTTTAATTTGTTAAGAGCCCCTTGTCTGTGGTATATTTTTAATTTGTTAAGAGTCTCTTGTCAGTGGTTTGCTTTTAATTTATTAAAAGTCTCTTGCCTGTGATATTTTTTAATTTGTTAAGAGTCTCTTGTCTGTGGTATTTTTTTATTTGCTAAGAGCCCCTTGTCTGTGGTATATTTTTAATTTGTTAAGAGTCTCTTGTCTGTGGTATGTTTTTAATTTGTTAAAGTCTCTTGTCTGTGGTATTTTTAATTTGTTAAGAGTCTCTTGTCTGTGGTATTTTTTAATTTGTTAAGAGTCTCTTGTCTGTGGTATTTTTTCATTTGTTAAGAGTCTCTTGTCTGTGGTATTTTTTATTTGCTAAGAGTTCCTTGTCTGTGGTATGTTTTTAATTTGTTAAGAGTCTCTTGTCTGTCGTATTTTTTTAATTTGTTAATAGATTCTGTAACTACTTTAATAGGAAACTGGTTTACGTTAGTAAAGCATTGAGTTAATTGCGCAACGTTTTCATCAATGTTGTCTATGGTTTTAGTGTATGCTAAATTTAGGGGTCTTTTCTAAAGTGACAAGCTTCTGGTGTATTATATGATTAGAAAACAATTTTATGTAATTTCTCCTGTATAAGTTTTTTCTATGAATTTTAATAGTGACATCTTGGGGTTCGTGTGATGTTATCATTTAAAAATTTTATCGTGTGATTATTTTAATTCTTAACTATGAATTATATATCTTTACGTAAGTTGTTTATGTGTTGTCTTTATGTAAGTTATTTATGCGTTGTAGAAATTTTGTTTGTTGATCTTGACAAGTAAAGCCGCAAAAAACGTCACCTACATATCTAAGCCAAGATAGTTGTTGTTTGTTATTAAGCACAAAGCTACACAAAGGGCTATCTGTAATCTTCCCACCACGGGTATCGAAACCCGGTTTCTAGCGCTGTAAGTCTACAGACATACCGCTGTGCCAATGGGGGCAAGCCAAAATGAAGGCTTATATATGAAAGTGACTATGACATGTTGTTCTATGCGATGTAAGAAAAGAGTGGCCAAAGTACTTGATAATGGATTTTCCATGGCCAGTCCATATAAGAGAAAGAAGTAAGAATCTCTGTATTGAAAGCAATTAAGTATGGTTAGTTGTAGCAGTTCGATTGGGTGTTTCTGTCTTATGTTGATTTTCTTTTTAGGGTCTTGTAAAATAATTGTATTGCCTCATGACAAGGGATTTGGAGGAAGAGGTTTACGACATCAGAGCTACACATAATAACGTTACTATCTAAATTACGTAAGTGTTGTAAGAAGTGTGAACACGAATCTTTCATTAACAGACGAAAAATCATAGAAGCCATATTAATAAAATCAAATAACCCCACAATTAGCAAACACTAGCACTATCTCTATATGTCCTCGATCATTGTTTCTCCAGACATTCAGAATGTTGAATGTTGATTTAAGTACTAAAACGTTCTTTACCGTTACAACTTGTGTACTTGAGAATATTCACACCATTGATCGAAACGTCGTACCTGTTCTAAAAATAATCTTCATTATTGTAAAAGCTGTGATTTGTAATAAAAAAGTACTTAATCAGTAAGTAAACTCAAAACGAGACTAAGTTATTGTTTTAATAGTTTCGTTTTGAGTGTATTTACTTATTATAAGTACTATTTCATTACAACTTACAACTTTTGGAATAACGAAGAATATTTTAAAAACAAGAACGACATTTCGATCACTGGTGTGAATATTCTCAAGTAGTTACACTTCTACAAACCGGATTTCTATACTCTTGGCGAGCAGAGTAGCCCATGGTGTAGCCTTGTGGTTAACTACAAATAGATTTCACTAGTTAAATCAGCATCCACTAATCTAACAAAGTATTAATATCAAAATAGGAGACAATAATATTAGACGTTACATTTCTTGCATGTTTTAGCGAAAAGCTACACAAAAGGATTCCGCGAGGAATCGAACCCCGGATTTTAGTTTTGTAAATCTTTAAACTTAATGCTGACTCGCCGAAGGACGCTAAATATTATAAAATACAGACTAGGCCGGAACTTAATTGATTTGTTTTAAATTTCGCGAAAAGCAACACGAGGGCTATCTGCGATAGCCGTATCTAATTTAGCAGTGAACGACTAAAGGGAAGTCAGCTAGTCATCACCACCCACCGCCAACTCTTGGGCTACTCTTTTACCAACGAATAGTGGGATTGACCGTCACATTATAACGCCCCACGGCTGAAAGGGCAAGCATGTTTGGTGAGAACCCGCGACCCTCAGATTGCGAGTCGAAAGCCCTAACCACCTGGCCATGCCGTACCTATGGAATTTAATAGGAACTCGAAAGTAAATTCTAAAACTTTGTTGTTATTAAGAAACACAATCTAGAATATGAAAATATTAAGTTAAAGTTTAGCAGTTACGAAAAATAGATAACGTATGCAATAGAAGAAGAATGGTTAGGATGGAGTAGACTTGAGTAAAATAATTCAACATTTATTGACATTAGAAAGCAATGCGTAAAATATTGTAAGTGTTACAAAACAAACGAAATTGATCTTTTACATGATAACACTCTTGCGGTTGAAAGGGCGAGTATGTTTGGCGATAGAATTCGAACCCGCGATCCTCAGATTGTGAGTCGAGCACCCTAACCACTATATATAAGACAGACTAGACTATTACACCTAATAAGATAATATAACCAGTATAAAAGGAAGACTTAAATATTGGAGGTATTAAGAAAAACACAGGTTACTATGTTCTAGGTATTAAAAAAAGGCAGAATATCTGCGAAAATACTAAACACATTATATGTCTTAAAGGATATTAACTTAAATATTATACTCTCGAAAGAGATAAATCGAGTGGGCTATTGTCAAATCTAGAAGAGCATGTTTTAAATTAAATGAGAACTGTTGTTAGTAGTAGTTAGTACTTAAATAACCAGGGAGATAAAGAACGATGACGTCGTGTATGCTACTAGGATGCTATAGTTATTTTCAAAAAAGAAAACTTATTAGTAAAATATCCATTGTTCACTATTGCTCTATAACAACTTAGTTTAAGGCTTAATGTGCTGCCCCCCCCCATTGGCACAGCGGTATGTCTGCGGACTTACAACGCTAGAAACCTGGTTTCGATACCTGTGGTGGGCAGAGCACAGACAGCCCATCGTGTAGCTTTGTGCATAAATTCAAAACAAACATTAGTGCGTTGTAGCGAAAATTACTATATTTATGGAATTCATCAACTTCAAACGGAAATTATATTTGTTGATAGTTGATCTTTTTTTTATTGTAAAACATATTAAGATGAAATGCTCCTTTGGCCATCTCTTCTATTCAAAATTTGTCAATGTGAAGACATAGGAGTAGAGGTAGCATGGCATGAATAAAATCAAATCAAATAAAGCTGTAATAGTTCAGTGGTTAGTCTGGAAAAATAATGTTCATTAAAAGAAACTCCTATGGGGCAAACGTAGTAAACACGAATATCTTTAAATAGAAAAATTGTGTTTAAGACATGACACTAGAATTCGACTTCGTAGAAACAAAAAAAAATATTACAACATAAAGTTTCTGTTCTGGTTGTATTTCTGAGTCCTGAAAGAGAGTCGTTGAAATAGCTATAGCTGTAAATTATAACGTGTTTATGGGGAAGATAAGTATTAGTTTGCTGTTATTTAAGACCACTTCCTACTCACCAGTGGCTTAGCGGTCAATCTGAGAGCTTATAACCCTAAAAATCGGGTTTCGATACCCGTGGTGGGCACAGCCCAGATAGCCCATTGTGTAGCTTTGTGCTTAACAATAAATAAACAATAAAGTTGTTTTTAAGGCTTAGAGTAGTAATTCTGTCGTATTTTATTAGAAATTGACGAGCGGAGCTGGAACATTTTTTATAGTGGTTGTAATGAAAGCCACTTAACAAAACAAGAAATATTGTATATGATGGAGGTTATGTTTTCGGTTGTTATTATTATGTTAAAATAGGGTAATAAAACCAATAGGTGCTCAATAAGTTTGTAATTCAAGCCAAGGGACTCTTTTGCACCTCCAAGCACTCCCAGTTTCTGCGCCCTTGGATTGGACCATTTTAGGCTTTGTTACTACAAGTACAGTTAAGGCTAAAGTTACAGCATTAGGCTTAGCACTGGATCGATAAGTTTCATTTCTTTTGTTTTTAATACGTGATACTACTAAGTTATACGATACTAAGATTATTATATATTAGGTTAAAATAAAAAATACTGAGTGTTAGCTGAGTAAGAAGGTTAATTTATTCATCTTTAGATTTGAAAATATTATATATATATTATACAGTAGCTGTTGGAAAGTTAAATTATTCAAATTAACAAATATGTCTGTGTAATTAAAGACGTCGTGTATATCGTAGTTGTGATACTTGTAAATAAAAGTGATGTAATTAGTTAGTAGAGGATTTTAGTGCTAGACAATCTATAAAGTGTGCACTTGCTTAACTATCTTTAAATATATAGTTATTGGATGAATAAATACTAGTAAACTTCATTATGTTTAGAGATACTTCGAGGTTGAGTGGGATGGAATTTATTTGGTGCAATAAGTGTCAAAACTAGTTTACGTTTCAGAATGATGGGCTTGATTGTAACTTTCAGGAGACTCAAAAAAATACAATACATTATACTTACAGAGCTCGTTTACTTTAAGATAAGTTATAAATAGCTTTGAGTAAAATTGTGCTATTAAGGATTAGAAGCAGAAATAAAAAAAAATGCAAGATAGAAAATAGTCAGTGTTATGGAAAAGAATGTTTTTTTTTGTGTGGAAAAACGAGAAGGAGAGTGCTCAGTAGTAAAACTAAGAAGTGAAGGCTATAGTTTTCATACTTCTGAAAAATTATCCATCGATGAAAGCCAACAAAAATTGATCAAAGGGAAATCCTGACTTTCTAATCTGTTATCTTTTTCCAAGGATTTTACTTGATATCTAGACAAAGGAAGAAGTGTGGATTTAGTGTACTTGGATTTTCAAAAAGACTTTGATAAGGTGTTGCACAGAAGATTAGCTAAGAAAACCTCATCTTTAGGGATTGGGAAAACAATAGTTAATTGGATTGTAATTAAAACTAATCACATTCGACCCTTGTGGAGTGACTTAATGGTCAGAGCTTGAATTTTTGCTTTTATATTATTTACATCAATGATATTGATAGGGCATAATTAATAAATTAGTAAAGTTTTCTGATGACATACAACTCTTTGGTATTTTTATCAGTGTTGAGGATACTGAGATATTACAGAATTACTTGAATCAGTTGGTAAGTTGAACAAACACTTCACGTCTTAATTTGATTCACACGTTTAATATAAACGCTAACTCGCTCAATAGCTTAATCGAAGAAAAGGATCTTTTCATAGTGATGAATAAAACACTTAAGCCATTGAAGCAATTCTCTGGTGCTAGTAATAAAGCTATAGAATTTTAGGGTTAAACATATTGATAACAATTCGAAATAGGTAATTATCTTTCTATACAAGACACTCGTTATGCCTCACTTATAATACTTGGTGCAATTTGGTCTCCTTATCCAAAATATTATATTGTCTTGTTCAAAATGGTTCCGGGGAGGATTACTAGGATGAATGGTTCCGGTGAGGATTAGTAGGATGAATGGTTCTGGGGAGGATTACTAGGACGAATGTTTCCGGGGAGGATTACTAGGATGAATGGTTCTGGGGAGGATTACTAGATTACTAGGATGAATGGTTCCGGGGAGGATTACTAGGATGAATGGTTCGGGGAGGATTACTAGGATGAATGGTTCCGGGGAGGATTACTAGGATGAATGGTTCCGGGGAGGATTACTAGGACGAATGGTTCCGGGGAGGATTACTAGGATGAATGGTTCTGGGGAGGATTACTATGATGAATGGTTCCGGGGAGGATTACTAGGAGGAATGGTTCTGGGGAGGATTACTATGATGAATGGTTCTGGGGAGTATTACTAGGATGAATGGTTCCGGGGAGGATTACTAGGATGAATGGTTCCGGGGAGGATTACTAGGATGAATGGTTCTAGGGAGGATTACTATGATGAATGAATCTGGGGATGGAATGATTATTTCATAAGAATAGATTAAGATACTAACTTATTTTTATTTGCGTAAAGAACAATAAAAGGTGATGGTATTGAAGTTTACATAATTATACGGGAAACGTATAAGATAAAGGGCTCTGATTTCTTTGTGATATATTCTAAACACAACAGGATCAGAAAACATAAGTTTAAGTTAAGCTAGAAGCTAGGCTCTTTATAAGACAATTTTACTCGTCTAACACGGTGAATGGCTTATGAAATGAGCTACTATCCGTAGTAGTGAAGTAAGCAGTTTGTAGAAGTTTAAAAGAGGAAAAATAAAGAATGTATTCAAATTTTTACTTTTCTCAAAGATTGCTGTGCAAGGACAGTCTTAAAAGACCAACTGTTCCCGTGTTTTTTGAATTTTATGTTATAAAATAACTTTACGTGATTCATATGAAATACTCCTAATCTTGTATTTACAACGGTTTATTGATATTGAAATTTTGTGACATGTTCGTGTTCTTTGTTGTATTCATAGGACTGACTCAAGTTTCTTAGCCATGTGTACATTTCCACTATCTGTAAAACCGGTTTTTATCAGCATTATTAAAGAAAGAAGAATGGGTAGTTGTGTTTTCTTAATATTTTAAGGATGTAATTGCGTAAATAGTATACTTTGTAGCCACTTTATAGGACGGAACTTTCCCTATGTTTCTCAAAAAAGGACATACATAATCGTTCATTTTACAAAGTTACGGTTGACACAGTTAGATAAGATGATATCTAACCTACAGGCAATCATATAACAGTGAAATGTATAAATATTTCCGGTTAAAACTTCCTCGCCATAATGTAGTAGTTAGTTGTTTCTAGATCTTTGTCTAAGAAAATGTATATCAATTAATCTTAAATGTTAATGATTCATTAGAAGTAATGAGATAATCATTCATCATGTGTTCTATTAGCCTGGGAAAACAATTACGACAAACCTGGCTTAAAAGTTATATAAATTTCTAATAAAGTCATTCAAATTTGTATTCAGCTATATTTTAAAGAAAGAAAAAAGATCTATGGACAAACAGATGGATAGAGGAACTAATATTCTTATACTGATAATATGAAGAGTGACAATATATTATATTAATAAGACAAAAACAACAACAACAATAATTGAAATTGATCGTTTAACCAAGACTTTGTGATATTTTCCTAAACACAAAGGTAAAGAACTTATACCTTTGACATTCTTTCAACTCACTGTCCATTGATAGCTTTTTTGCTAGTGACTTTAGTATTTATAATAGTTTGTAGGTTTGTTACTTAACTTGTCAATTTTGTTTTTAATAACGTATTATATGATTTACAAGTGAGAGCAGAGTAACAGATTATTATGGATTTATGGAGAATATGTAATATTCAGCACACTCATGTGAGAATATATAAACTCCAGCACACCTGTATGAGAATATGTAATATCCAGCACACTCATGTGAGAATATATAAACTCCAGCACACCTGTATAAGAATATGTAATATCCAGCACACTCATGTGAGAATATATAAACTCCAGCACACTTGTATAAGAATATGTAATATCAGCACACCCATGTGAGAATATGTAATCACCAGCGGAACGATGGCCACACCCACTTTGAGTTTGCACTGTTAAAAACCACCAAATGTTGTAATGTTATTCCACTCATTCCTACATTGTTTCCTTACTTTTTGGTGCTCACATTCCTACTCCCCACTTTTGTTTTATTTTTAAAAGATTTACACTTGTCTCGTAGCTTTATTTTTGGCACTAAGTCTCGAGAGTGACTGGGCTCTAGGCCTACCTTTCTTGTAGCTTTTCTTAAAGCTATCTCTCGACATTTCATGACTTTTGCTGATATCTTTGCTATAGTTTTCCTTCCATCTAGCCAGGATGACAGCCTTTTCTTTGGCCGAATTAATGGCTAAGGCCTTTTTCGCAAAATTAGGCATTACTGTTTCTAACCTTATCTGTATTCTTGTAGTAAAGCTTTCTTCGCTGGGATAAATGCTTTTCAAGGCTATCAACATAAGATTTTCTACTTTTCTCTTGTTTTGTTTGCTCGAAAGGCATATTTTAAAAATCGCACTGTTTCAAGTACAATGTTAGATGTCAATAGGTCACATTTAGTTTGAAAACAATACAAAGGTAAATTATACAACTTATTGCTCTTAGTAATAGTCCAAAGCATTTGAGCAAAGCTGAGTCAAACTTCGGCAGTGGTAGCATTCGTGCTTACGTAGAAGACGTACGTCTTAGGCACTGACTGTGATGATAGAAGTGTTTCATCTTACAGACAGCCCTCGAGTCAAATGTATAGAACTGACAACTTCGCTTTCAAAGGTTAGATCACATAGCGTGTATACACAAGCAATCGTGCGTTCACACGTGATATGAGAGTGGGTTGTTACTTTGCAACTCACAGAGTATGCTCATAATCATAGAATATAGCTACTAGTGTATTGTGAGCTCGCTAGTAGTGTTGCAAAACGGTTATTGATATTACTTGTTATTACTAACGTTATATGTAAAACTAATAAATAAGCTTTTAGCCAAGGTAATGTAATTCAATCATGTGCATTTAGATTTTCATAAGTTAGGCAGTCAGTCATTCAGATAATCAGATTGACAAATTTGTGGTCTTGTGAAATTTTAGTTTTTACTCTACCGACTTTTTCAAGTGCTTTGATGGCTTGTTATTCTGCAGTTGATTTGTTTAGTACTCAACAGGGTGTGTAAAGTGCTTATAAAGTTTTGCTTACATGCTGTTTGCAGCGTGTTTGATATTTTAATTTGTATTGCACATATTGCACGTCTGTCCAATTCCTACTATAGGTACTACCATATTTATGATAATCTTTTGATGGTGTATCCTTGTTTTCTTTATTTCCAGTGGAATGGAACAAATGTGGCAGATGGAATTTCAGCGGCTTTTTGTTCAGTATCTTCCACATTTGTGGTTCCTTTCTCCTGTAGAAGAGAAACCTATAGGCTCGTGGGGTGCATTTGTAGACTCTGCTAAAGTGAGATTTTGTTGCGAGGTGAGGTCTGAGTTTACTAGAAATTAAATCAGTAATACCTTGAATTGTTACACAGTTCCGAAAAATTATGCTTAAAATATATTTCTGGTTGATTATTCCGTGCCTAGTAAGGTAATACAAAAAATTATATTTTCATACAATGAACGTTCCGACTGCTCTCATCAAAGAGTCTTTATAGTACACTACGGAAAAAAGTGTTTCAGAATCTTATTTGATAAAATACGTTGTACTTAACCATAAATTTGTTGATTTAACTATACAATAACAAAATAGCGAATTACAGTAAATATATATTTTTGGTGAACTAAATACAACTACAGTATAAAAATTTCTCAGATGAAAAGCTACCATGTCGCTACTAGATAATGTATGTAGATTCTGTAACTTGCATCACAAAATATTGTCTTGTTTTTTGTGGCTTTCAGACTATGATATTTTATTATCAAAGCAATACATGTAAGTTATGCTTTTCTGTTCTTAAAGATAGGTTCTGCTGTTCAGTTTTCCCGTTTATTCTGTTTCTCTTATTTTCAAACAAAATAAATATTTATGACATATTCTGATAGTTACCTGTTTTTTTTTGTTTTTTTTAAGTATACAGGCATGTAAGTCGATCAAAGCTTAGTTAGCTAGTTTTGTTTGACGACTAGAATCAAAGAGTACATGAATACAACCTACCGTTTTGGACAGACTGATTTTTGGAAGATTCATAGAGATTTACACATTAGTATAAAACTCCTTATATAGCAGTTGTTATTGTTGTACACTCTAGCTTATTATAAAACTCCATACATGCCAGTTGTTATTATTATTATATTCTCCACATTATTATGAAACTTCTACATACCAGCTGTTGTTGTTGTACACTCTAACTTATTATAAAACTCCATGCATACCAGCTGTTGTTGTTGTACACTCTAGCTTATTATAAAACTCCATGCATGCCAGTTGGTATTGTTGTACACTCTAACTTATTATAAACTACCATGCATGCCATTTGTTATTGTTGTAC
>NW_013666755.1:192629-196994 GCF_000517525.1 Limulus polyphemus
TGCCAGTTGTTATTGTTGTACACTCTAGCTTATTACAAAACTCCATGCTTGCCAGTTGTTATTGTTGTACACTCTAACTTATTATAAAACTCCATGCATGCCAGTTATTATTATTATATTCTCCACATTATTATGAAACTTCTACATACCAGCTGTTTGTTGTTTTACACTCTAGCTTATTACAAAACTCCATGCATGCCAGTTGTTATTGTTGTACACTCTAGCTTATTATAAAACTCCATGCATGCCAGTTGTTATTGTTGTACACTCTAGCTTATTATAAAACTCCATGCATGCCAGTTGTTTATTACTATATTCTCCACATTATTATGAAACTTCTACTTACCAGCTGTTGTTGTTGTACACTCCAGCTTATTATAAAACTCCATGCATGCCAGTTGTTATTGTTGTACACTCTAACTTATTATAAAACTCCATGCATGCCAGTTGTTATTGTTGTACACTCTAATTTATTATAAAACTCCATGCATGCCAGTTGTTATTGTTGTACACTCTAACTTATTATAAAACTCCATGCATACCAGCTGTTGTTGTTGTACACTCCAGATTATTATAAAACTGGTACATAACTGTTGTTGTACATTTCATACTACTATAAAACTCCGTATTTGCCAGTTGTTATTATTTTACACTCTAGATTATTATAAAACTGATACATACCAGCTGTTGTTGTTGTTGTTGTACACTCCAGATTATTATAAAACTCGTACATAACTGTTGTTGTACATTTCATAATACTATAAAACTCCGTATTTGCCAGTTGTTAGTATTTTACACTCTAGATCATTATAAAACTGATACATACCAGTTGTTATTATTTTACACTTCAGAATATTATAAAACTCCGTATGCACCAGTTGTTATTGTTTATACGAATAAAAAGATGTCATAACGAAACACTGAAGTCGATATTTATAAAAACGTAATTGATATAAATAACGAAATTTTTTTCTTTCTGACCTTTTTCTGAAATCCTACGTATTACAATAGAAAGACGTGATACTGTAGATTTCAGTTTGTAAGATAACAGGAATTTATCAAAATCAGATTTAATCTGATAATATAGTTCTAAGGTAGAACTGCCTTGTAAACATTAAAAATAGCCAATTTGTCTATATATTTCTGGGAAACCTTTTTTATTAATCGTTACTTTTTCCCTTTATGTCGCACGTCTTCCAGAATCGGTTCATAAAAAAATAACACAGACTAGTAGCGACATGAACATATAGAGTTTTAACCAATGTCAAAAAGTTTTTAGTGTAAAATGAACATTTGATGGAAACTTTTACTGATAAATACTTTACCTATCTACCTATATAACGTCAGTATCAAGTTATTTTCTGATGAATACTTTACCTATCTACCTATATAACGTCAGTGTCAAGTTATTTTCTGATGAATACTTTACCTATCTACCTATGTAACGTCAGTGTCAAGTTATTTTCTGATCAATACTTTACCTATCTATCTAAATAACGTCACTGTCAAGTTATTTTCTGATGAATACTTTACTTATCTATCTATATAATGCCAGTGTTAAGTTATTTTCCGTCTACTATAATATAAAGAAAATCACAATTAGCTGTAAAAAACATACTTTATGCCAGCTATTTCACTTCTCACGATATCTCACTTAAAACGCTATTCGATGGTTTATATTAACAAGACTGAGATATATAATTTTTTGTGTGTATTACATCATTCTATACAGCCGAGTGAAGATCAATGGTTTTTGATTCAACCTTAGTTTTATAGCATGTATTGTATCTAAAGATTACATTGTAAACTGAGTATGTTAGCAATGTATTTAAAACGTAACAAATGTAAAAATAAAAGATACTTACAAACTATGGTATGTACTCCAAACTATCAACCAGTGAAGATTTTTTAGTATGTCGTTGATATCTATATAGTGTGTGGCGCCCATTGGATTCCACTAATATCAATCCTAACTGAAACAACAGAAGTTAAAGGTTTATTTGTTCTGTTTATTCGCGTACAACTTCACATTGGTTATCTGCACTAGACGTTCCTTACTTCAGCTGATAGAATACAGAGAAAATAGCTAGTTAACCTCCCTCTCCCTCGCCAACTCTTGGACAAATATTGTTGAGCGAATAATGGGACTTAACAGTCATTCTCATAACGCACTCACTACTCGAACAAGCGAAACGTGATTTTGCAGCACCAGAACTCGGACTATGGACTCTTGGATTCATAGTCCGGCAAGCTATCTGCTTGGCTACGCCTGGTCCAAAGGTTAAAGGAAGTAAACAAGATACAATTTAAGAGAAAAAGAAAAATACAATAATTTTTTTTTTTGCATTATACAATTTGAATTTGTTCCTACATGGTGAAATGTCCAACAATAATGTTGTCAACTAAATTTCTAATCAACCTTTCAGCAATGCCCAATTAAGAAAAAAACCCGTAAAATAACATTTATATAGATTAATGTCTAGTTACTAAAGTGACCAAGGTTTTCTTTTTTTATTCGAAGATTCGATTCCTCTTGGTGAACAGATCGCAGATATCCTGTTGTAACTTTGCGCTAAAATATACAAACAAACAAAAGCTATGTTTTAAAAATAAGGTTTGGAATTCTTTAATACGTCACTTTGTAGCCCACCTTTAGGAAACGGAAAGAGTAGTGAAAAACATGTGTGGACCCTTCTGTTTGAAGCGTATTAACATAGAGTAGAGAAAAACATGTGTGGACCCTTGTGTTTGAAGAGTATTAACATAGAGTAGAGAAAAACATGTGTGGACCCTTCTGTTTGAAGAGTATTAACATAGAGTAGAGAAAAACATGTGTGGACCCTTCTGTTTGAAGCGTATTAACATATTCTCTGTTCGTTTCATCTTAACAAAGAAAGGATTCGGACATCCTGTTCATGTCGTGTTCAGCAGATGGATAGTGTTTTGGCAAGAATGGGAGAACTGTTTTGTTTATTTGCTGTTAAATACAAGCTACACAATGGGCTATATGTGTTCTGCCAATCTCGGTTATCAAAAGCGAATTATAGTGTTATAAGCCCTCAGACGTAGAGCTGAGACACTGGGAAGGAGGCAAGATAAATAAAAGTAAGTTCTAAAGCTACTGAAAACGATAATTCTTCATTTCAATTATTATCTTACTACTAATTTTGTTTTTTCAGAAGGAAAAGAAACACCGATAGGAAACAATATACCAGGAACTTTATCCAAATACAGCTTATGTTTCAAATGAATTTAATTAACCATTGTCGAGGAAATTCATTTTGGTACCTTCAAGTAACTCGGTTTGAAACACAAAGACATATTCGCATTTACAAGGAGAAGATTTTCCAAGAATTTGACAGCATAAAAGGGTTGTGTGGATAGTGCAATATCAAGTTAAAGTAATCAAACTCGTGAAAGGCGAAGAAACAATAAAATAATCTGTCACAGTTGCCAAGAAATATATGACGTTAGTTCTACTGTACGAAAAACCAGTAAGTCCTTGACACTGCTTCGAAATTATTCTTAACCTTTCCACTAAAATTCTAGATATTATACATTGTATTAAGCAAGGATTAACTGCAAGCCACGAGGAATTTTACAATCCCTAGAAAATTCCAGACATATTTACAAAGACATGTTTTTTTATCTTCGTAAGCAGGAGGGTAGATGATAAAAATGGTCCTCTTAAGGTATCACTATAATCATTATGTTCAAAACTTTTGCTAAACATTTGCTCTGTATTTGAAACAGGGTATAAATCAACAAAAATGTGGTTCAGCTGCTTCATGTACGTGTTTGTTATGTGTATTAGATTTGGTCGTTCAAAATCAAACTTAGCAAAGCAAGTTATGCGTTATCGCCATCTACCGAGGAAATTGCGGAATTATATGTTAAAGTGATCTTGCAAGTAGTATTGAACCCATCAAGGTGTGTATTAATGAATATGATTAATTTCAAAAGTACAAATGAAACATTTATTAGTACATATGTATGTTTTACAGCAAGAACTTACGGCGCAGTGACTGATTACTTTTACATATATTTACACCCAGCGCTCGTAGTGCTTCGTATTCTGTATTTATATATATTCTAATTTACAAGGTATATAGTAAAATGAGAATAGCAAAGCACTGTGATTGGCTATAAACTCTAGATTAACTCACCGAATTCAGTGTAAGAAGTGGTTCCATATTTGGTCTTCAGTATGTTTTTCTTTATTAGGATGGCCCGGCATGGCCAGGTGGTTAGGGCGCTCGACTCGCAATCTGAGGGTCGCGGGTTCGAATCTCCGTCACACCAAAAATGCTCTCTCTTTCAGCCGTGGGGGCGTTATAATGCGACGGTTAATCCCTCTATTCGTTG
>NW_013666755.1:197939-217302 GCF_000517525.1 Limulus polyphemus
CTTTACTAGGCTGATGTTGTTTGTCAAAACAAATATAACACTAGGAAAACTGAATGCATAAATAGTTTAGAAGATATACTTAAAAAGTTGATGAGTCATATAGACAATAATATATAATTATAAACATTTAAATAAATGATATTTATATGTTAGTTGCCT
The DNA here is from genome assembly GCF_000517525.1 of Limulus polyphemus. Taxonomy (NCBI): domain Eukaryota; kingdom Metazoa; phylum Arthropoda; class Merostomata; order Xiphosura; family Limulidae; genus Limulus; species Limulus polyphemus. The sequence goes on from NW_013666755.1 coordinate 198,099, forward strand.
CCGGAAACTCAGCGGTAAGCTTGAGGGCTTATAACACAAACAATTTGGGTTCTGTCCTTCAGGTGAGCAAAGCACATTGTGTAGCTTTGTACTTAACAGTAAATAAACACGTAATGTTAATTTGTTTAAAGGGCGACAGCTGTGACAGATTACGACTTGGAAGACATGCTGTGATGGACAAACAAATCCGTGTAAGAACTGAGTAATTTCTGGTTTAAGAAACAACAACAGTAATTTTTCAATCTGCTGGATGACACAAAGCAGTTACAAAATATGTTACAAAGCTTTCATTTACCCTAGAACTTAAAAATACTTTAGTGATAGGGGCAGATTCAACGTCCATAGTCTTTTTTTTAAGATGGTACAGGAATCAATATTTAATGTACATTTATTACAGTAGTGGTGTCATGAACGTAGCAATAGCTATAATAATGCTTTGCCGTAATACTTTTTCTGAGACTGATGAGTGTTTTGTACCACTTTTGTAAGCCACTTACGATGTTTCTGAAACCCAACTTTTCCTCCCAAATTAACTTATCAAGTCACTGTTATTCACATTCCCCTAACGCCATGAAATTATTTCTTGTAAGGTATTCTTAAGTAATCTTTGATTAATAATTTGGTTTTACAGGTATTCTGCCTTCATTTTAAATCTGATCAAGACCAAAGCAAGTGTGTCGAAACGTCGAGTTTTAGTCAATCCTACCAAGACCGAGTCTCCGCCAAAACTAAACTTTTTATGAGACGTTACTACACGAATGGTGGAATTGGCGTTTCCAAACGTGCGGGCGTATTTTCGAAACAAACCAAAATCTGTTACGAATGTATAACATTGATCTTTGAGGAAAAGGAACTCCATTAACCACACTATATAAGGACAAATATTGCATGGATCTATTTAGCAGCATCATCTGCACTATATTTCAAATAAATAGGATTAAAACTAACAAAAAGAATTGCAAACTTTTCGAAGGAAATGGACGATTCCAAGTTACTGAAAGGAGAGAATGACGATGCCATTTATTTATTTTGTTAATAGGAGGTAGAATAATTTGTGGCATTAATTGTAGCTTGGACTCTAATTTGTGGCATTAATTGTAGCTTGGACTATAATTTGTGGCATTAATTGTAGCTTGGACTCTAATTTATGGTATTAATTGTAGCTTGGACTCTAATTTGTGGCATTAATTGTAGCTTGGACTCTAATTTATGGTATTAATTGTAGCTTGGACTCTAATTTGTGGCATTAATTGTAGCTTGGACTCTAATTTGTGGCATTAATTGTAGCTTGGACTCTAATTTATGGCATTAATTGTAGCTTGGACTATAATTTGTGGCATTAATTGTAGCTTGGACTCTAATTTATGGTATTAATTGTAGCTTGGACTCTAATTTATGGTATTAATTGTAGCTTGGACTCTAATTTGTGGCATTAATTGTAGCTTGGACTATAATTTGTGGCATTAATTGTAGCTTGGACTCTAATTTATGGCATTAATTGTAGCTTGGACTCTGATGTTTTACTTGTCTTTGTTGTTGTTGTTGGATTACGCGCAAATTTACACGACGGCTATCTTTGCTCTCTATCCATAATGTTGAAGTGAGAGACCAGGGAAAAGGGAATTAGTCAACAACACCCACCACTGACTGTTTGACTAATCTTTTCAGAGCAAACAGTATAGTTTGACCGTCACTTTTAAAACGCACCTACAGCCCCAAAGTATTAAGTGCGATTTATGTATGTCTATATTGTGTTAGAAGGACACGAACCAGAGAACCTCAGCTCCACAGTATTAAGTGCGATTTATGTATGTATATATTGTGTTAGCAGGACACGAACCAGAGAACCTCAGCTCCACAGTATTATGTGCGATTTATGTATGTATATTGTATATATTGTGTTAGAAGGACACGAACCAGAGAACCTCAGCTCCACAGTATTAAGTGCGATTTATGTATGTATATATTATGTTAGCAGGACACGAACCAGAGAACCTCAGCTCCACAGTCTGCCACTTTGGATACTGGGCCGCTCTCAGCCCACATTTATTGATAAAAAGTGCTTGGAAATAATTCTGTGCTATAAATCAAACTTATTAATTCATTCAAATTACTATAACACAACGGGTACATAACGTTATATTTTATTTTAAAGGAACCAGTAACCATGATTCCGCCTCACAAAGATAAATTAGCAATAATTTAAAATATGACACATCTCACAAATGTAAAATATTCTTTCACTAATAGCAATGAACAAAAACTGGTCGTCTCACGTGATGTGATATGGACTATCCGTATAGCAAAACGCAGAGCAAACACAGAGCATATTATGTTTTTCCCTCGTGTTCTAAGCAGCTTACCACACATTTTACCAACCATATGTACACTTCAGAATCAAACCCAAATTTTCTGCTTTCCTGAAACGCTGTGTTCTTGTGTAATTTAAGTTTTGTTTGCATTATCACATACACACCAATCAATCCACATAAAATACAAGACATGTGTGCATTACTACATACACACGTATATATCTCACTGTTATATGTTAATCACTCTCTACTTTCGAGGTATGTTGATGCCATTTATTAGCGAACTAGTGGGTAGCTATGGCAACCATTTGTAATACATGTTGTTATTACCATACTATGAAGCGCATTTAAGTCTTTCGGGCACCATTTGAAGCACGATTATGAAAATATAAGCAATCATTGATGGAAATTAATAGAAATGGTCGGTCGCTCCTGTCATATTTCACCATCACGATCACACGATGGTTGTCAAGTGTATAACATGTCTACACACACACAGTATAATTTACTAGAAGTACCATGGACAATAACAAAATTAGTAAAACGCTGTTAGCTTACCAAGCAGCTATATTCGCCATGCTTCTTACTCTTGCACCATCATCTAGCGGGTTAGAAAATACATTAGACCAGATAAACAAACATATGTATAGCTAAGAGCAAATATTGCAAAATAATACACATTTTGCTCAATTCTTGTCAATTTCTCAGGATGTGTTCGGGGACAATTTCCACAGAATGACTAGTCAATAGATCTGCCAAACCCAAACCATAAATTGTAACAATAGAGATTACAACAATATTTTAAAGTGTTATTACGTTTCAATAAAATCAACAACAGTTCTTGTACTACTAGCCGTGATGACGCCATTAACTGAAATAATATTTCTTTAATTATTATCTGGAGAGTAAGGGTCGTTTTTTCATAACTTCAATGCAAAAAAATTACCTACCGTCAGTTAATTAAGGGTGTGAACCTTTTGATCATATATTATAACTCACAATTATTTAATATATATATATTGATAGGTAGATGTGTGTGTGTAAACAATAGTATATCAGTATATTACATATACTTATATAAAAAATCTAAACTCTTTTTGCAATAGTGCGACTTTCTCATCAGGATTAAGATGAGATTCACATACATGGAGTTGTGCTAACGTTAGTAGCATTTGATTAATGTATGAATGACGTTCTCTAGTATGCTAAAATAATAGGTGCCAAGCATAAACTAGAAACTTATCTTTGCTACGTAAACCTTACCAGATAGATTTAATTTATTTATTCTTTAGCCGAAAGTATGAACCAAGGATCTAGAACAACTTTGGTCTATATTTTGGAAGCGAATTGGGCTTATATGTTTAAGCTCTGTCACAATCCAATAGGCTGATATATTTCATTTCATAAGCAACCTGTATATACGGTAAACTATACTTGTCGAGCTCCTCTGAAGGATCATGAAATATCAAACAAAGTGCTGAGGCTCAGTAAAACGATATCTGAATGGAGCTTAATGTATTTTCTTGCCTTTAAGTATCTTTGTATAATACGTTTTAAAAAACGAATAGAAGTAATGTCTCTAGTTATGTCTTCAGTATTTCTTACAAAAGACATCATATCTACAACATAGGTTTATTATGTGCTTTATTCGCCAACTTAGAGGTTACAAAGGGTATACAAGTACAGTAGAACCTAGATTAACGGGAACCGTGCCATTAAAGGTAGACCTTGTCAGCCCTTTTTTTTTTACTATTTGTAACCAAAATAAATCTTGCAATAACGGGTACCTCGATATTCCGGATTAAGGACAATGTCTTTAGTTTTGTTCTCTATACGGGTACTCGATAAGTATCTATTTCGTTGTGGGCAGGTTAAAGTGCGCATGTCATGACCTTTTAGAGAGTAATCTTCAAAATTTTATTAACTAACTTTACTATTACTTATAGCACTGTAAGTGCTCAAAATATTTGTTTTTCGAGGCATTCTTTTATTTATTCTTCTATGTTTTAATAAAAATAACTAAAATTTAGGCATTTGTGAGTAGATAGTATTTATTGGTTGATGAATAGGTTTGGTGAAATGTTAATACGATTTTATAACTATGTAAAGAAACGTTTCCGCTTCTATGAAATCAAAGTGGATAAAGAAATTATAACAGTTCCTGGAGATGACAAGGAAGAGATAGCTGATGAAGTGCCTGTCGGAGTAAACCAGAAATGAAGACGTTTTTACTGCTGTACAGTTTGCAGATTAGGACAAAGATGCTTTAGCCATAGAATAATTTCAAGAGGGTTGGGAGCAACTTTGGATGGTAAGGAGCTAACCCCTTTGTCTGAGCCAGAACCACCACCTATCAACATCAAGTCATTCGTGTAAGCACAACAATGGGCTTTTGACCTAAATCAATTTGCACATGAGCGAGGTTTGTCAGACATTTTAAACACTGTCATGACTCTCGAAGATCAAATGCAACACCACCAGTGTAAATGTGACAAACAATAATTTATTAAATAATTTTTTACAAAGTAAATACATAACAAATGATGTAAATAATAAGAGTATAAGTTTGGTATACACGTATTTGCGCTAATGACCTAGTTTGTGTGATGTACAAATGTATGGTAACTTTTTAAATGTACATATATTTTCATACCTACGGAATAGAAATAAATTAAAAACACCTCATTCTTTGTTCCATATATTTAATGTTTTTTACAGTATACACAAAAACACTGCTTATATACATGTAATAATATGGCTTTAAATCCACACACCCAACAAATTGGGGGAGGGGGGTAAAATTCAGATATTTAGTATGTAAATAAGGAATCCAGCTTTGGGTGGCTCATTTTTGATGTTAAGGGAACCTTGCTATAGAGAACATTTGGACGCAATCGGAAGGGTGCCGTTAATGCCGTGGCTCTACTGTAACTGACCTATTATTAAAATGTTTATATGTATTACCCTTTACAGCTGTCTGACCACCGGAATATCTGGACTAAACCAAATAAACGGTTCATACTATGGTTTTAGAACTTTAGGCAAACTTATAAATACATGGATAAACTTCTTTATTTATACTGTACAGTATAAAGAAAATTGAACGTATTTATAGCAAAGAGTAATGTTACGTTGATTAAACTATCAGGTTTGATGTTGTTACTTTCAAGCACAAAGCTACACAAAGGGCTATCTGGTCTCTGCCCACCACGGGTATCGAAATCTGGTTTGTAGACATGCTGCTGTGTCACTGGGGGCATCGGAGTTGATATTATATTTAGTTCCAAGTTGTGCATTGTTACATTTTTATTCATAGCCGCTAGTTTGGAATATTCCTTTAGATAAGTGATCGTACTAATTTCGTTCTAGCTCAAATTCAATATCAGTAAGTCTGCTACAACAAAATCATGTATTACACACATTGTAATATTGAAGTTTAGTATTGTACATTATTGAAAACGTGTTTACTAAATAATTTTCATGTCTTTAATTTATAATTTCATAAGTTAAGAACTTGATAAGTTAATAATTATTATGCTTAGATGCCTTATCGAATTGGTTCATGATTGTCTGTTAAAAATTTTTATTTGGTGTTTTGTTTCCCATGTTTTACCAGCGGATTGTGAGGCTTTATAATATTTCTGTCGAAGTTATCTGTAAGCCTGCTAATAGTTGTGGGCTTCTAAATAGTCTAAAACTACTAATATCTTATATTTCAAATGTAAAATCTAGTTCTAATTTCTATAATTATATTAATGAATTATGGATTTTCGATTTAAAGAAGAATAAAATGCTGTGGGGCGCCATCTCTTGAACGTTTTAAGAACTTTCATTGAAAGATGATGCTTCTGAAACATAAGCTACTTTTTCATTAGTTTATGGCCTTATAGAATAACCAAAATCAAACACTATGATATATTTCACTAGTTTGTCGTAGGTTTTAGCTATATATGATTTCATCTCTTTATTTTTACTTTGTCTCCAACATCTTGAAAACTCTTTTGACTAGTGATGTTGTAGGCTTTCTATTTTTTATGATAAAAATTATTTATTTAATTTATGGAACTAATTATGTGATACATCATATATTGAGAATTCAAAGAAATAATTAATAAGCAGTGACATGGTGCCATCTGGCGGCTTTAGAGTACAAATTATAAGAGAAACATGGATATGTTAAGAATGTGTTTTTTAATTATTTTAAAATATTCATAAAAAGAACAAGTGACTAAGCATTTATAAAAATCCCTAATTTCGAAGTTTTAGAATGGACGGTTTAACAAATATACAAAGAGAAATATTAACTATATGATCATTAAATGAACACGTGGGTGCGATATAATGTGACGGTCAATCCCACTATTCGTTGGTAAAAGAGTAGTCCAAGAGTTGACGATGGGTGGTGAAGACTAGCTGCCTTCCTTCTAGTCTTACACTGCTAAATTAGGGACGATTAGCGCAGCTAGCCCTCGTGTAGGTTTGCGCGAAATTCAAAAAACAGGCAAACACACAAACCTACAGTTTATATAATTAGTTGAACATTTTCTTGGGTATAGATGCATCTTAAAAGATTTAGCGGATATCACAACATGCTGCTAACTTATTATCTTATATGAATATCAGAACTTAAATAATGAAGTATACAAATTGTTACTAAAATATAAAGTGATGTTTCCTTTATTATAGACAAGTAAAATTTAGTATATTTTAGTTAATACTTGTAGTGATCGTTTTGAAATCATGGCATTTTTGAATATGAGATTTTTTTATACAAAAATATATATAATTATACAAAAAACAAAACGGGGAACATTATTACGCAATTTTAAGCTTGCTGCCCCAGAACATAGAGCCATAGCTTCCAATGTTAAGGTGCAGAAGTTAGAGCCATAGCTTCCAATGTTAAGGTGCAGAACTTAGAGCCATAGCTTCCAATGTTAAGGTGCAAAATTTAGAGCCATAGCTTCCAATGTTAAGGTGCAGAACTTAGAGCCATAGCTTCCAATGTTAAGGTGCAGAACCTAGAGCCATAGCTTCCAATGTTAAGGTGCAGAACTTAGTGCCATAGCTTCCAATGTTAAGGTAGCAGAATCTAGAGCCATAGCTTCCAATGTTAAGGTGCAGAACCTAGAGCCATAGCTACCAATGTTAGGTGCAGAACTTAGAGCCATATCTTCCAATGTTAAGTTGCAGAACCTAGAGCCATAGCTTCCAATGTTAAGGTGCAGAACCTAGAGCCATAGCTACCAATGTTAGGTGCAGAACTTAGAGCCATATCATCCAATGTTAAAGTACAATTTTCTTACATTCTAATATTTGCTTCAGAAAGATACGAATCTTCACTTTCATTCTCACTTGTGTAACTTCAACTTCCTCTAATGCATATATTTATATATGTAAAATATCTGATTTATCACAACTCCAGCTCTTTCATGTGAACCATAAACATGTAACCAACTTGTCATTTTACTTCTTCCAGTGTGATCGATGACGGTATCTTTAAATCCCTTCAATGTTCGTCCTGTGTTTTGTCGCCATAGATAAACAGAGAAGTAGCACACTCGGGTTACTCATCTTTGAGATCCAATGGCTATTGTAAGGAGCCTAACGTAAAGTATTGTGAAGAGTTAGGCATATTATGTGTATCAGAGAAAGAACTTGATAACTGTTCTGTTCTTTGCGTTCAGTAAAGAACTGCTTTTGAAAGAGTCTTGTGTTTCTGTGACTACACCAGACTTCTAGTGGTAAGCTTTGGTGTAGCTACAAGGTCTCTATTAATTTTTTCTTTTAAGTTTTATTTTGATTTGTACTTTTGTCATCATGCAATTCATCAACTTTTAATTTCAATGCCTATTGTTTTTATTGTTTATTTGCTCAATTATTCGAAAAAGATATCAATGTTTCTATTTGTTACATGTCCCCAAATCACAAACCTTGAGCATTCACATCGATCTTACTACTTCCTAAGAACCTCTTGGAACCTGTTGGCCATTAGCATAGGAATTATCACACTTCCAAATCACGAGAAAAAATTGCACGTTAAGTCTCAACAAAGAACCATTTTGTGTCCTGCATGTTTCAGTTCGCCAGCTCATATACCTTGAGTATCCACATCGATCCTAAAACTTCCCACGTGGTTACTGAGAGTAACTGATTACGAGATCAAGTAAGAGCAAAAAAGAATCTCGATATATCTTGGGAAACTACTTGCTGTAGAGGGGGGGGGGGGAAATATTATTTTCATAGTGATAGAAATGTAATATGGAAGAGTACAGCCTCAAATAATTGTATGAACACTTAAAGGTGCAGATGCTGTACCCTGTCATCTCTATAACCCACACTAGAATTCTAAGGCAAGAGACTCTTCATAATTTACGTAATGCAAAAATTAGAATATACCAGTGAGTGTCCTGTACTATGGCTAATCTGTAGAGATGATTTTACTGATCACATTGCGAGAAGAATGTGGAAATATAATGTTAACTCTATGCTATATGTACTTCCCAGAGAAAAAGCCTGCCATGTCAATATATGCTCTCAGGGAAAAAAAGCAGATTCCTCTATGTAATTAATAGTCGCAAACATTGAAGGATATTTTCCAGGAACAGGTTTTTGTTTGTTTTAGAACAAAGCTACAGTAGACTATCTGTTGTATCCAGTGCGGGGAATCGAACCCCATATTTTAGCGTTGCAAGTCCGTAAACTTATCACCGTCCCACCAGGAGATTACAGAACTGTTCCTGATAAATTAGCTGAACAGTGCCTCATACCTCACCTGAAGAAATTGGAGAAATACACATACACAAAGAGATCAAGGAGCAAAATAACTCTCTGCTGTTTTTTATGAACTAGTGCAAGAGTTATGGGTAGTGAAGTCATATACTTCACGTTACTATTCTCAATCTTTCGGTCTGACTGAAAGAACGTATGAAACATCGAACAGATACTCTAGGTTCAATACAGACTGTCTGGGATGTTCCCTTACCACATGTCAACACAATATACAGGCCAAAAGAGCAACAGTGTGCTGATTTTATCATATGACACTATAGCGTATTGGGCAATACACGAAAAGTACATTGATTGGTTCCCAACCTTTTCCATGTTTGAAAGAAAAGTTAATATTTTCTATGAAGTTGATATACAAGTCTACACCTACCGGAAATATTCCACAATATCATCACCAATATGTTGAGTGATTGCTTACTGCCATTAATAGTGCACATAAAGAACAGTCATGGTAGCCTCATTGATCTACAGCATATCATGGCGAGATGTAAATGGTCCTAACTAGTAGTTATGACAGATTAGATAGTGACTGAAAGGAGTTGATTTTCCTTACTGTTTTTAAGCTACCTACTGAGATGAAGCAGTACTTTTACAGTTCATACTACCTCTGTGTGAGGTATGGTGTGAACTCATGAACACTTTATGAGTTACTAAGTACTATTCCATATTAAAATCAGCTAAAATAATTAATGATAGCTAATCGAATAAACTAATCAACATATCATGGTATATAATGGCTGTAGACGGCTTGAATGGGTAATGAAGAAAAACTTTAATATAAGTTTAACATAACAGCAAATGTACAACGTTTCGACAAGGTTTTGTCATCATCACCTATTATTTCCTAATAGCTCTTTACGTATTTGTACATATATATGTACCTAAAATAAATTGTCGAGACGGCTGATATGGATAATATTAGCACAAATATATACAAAATCATAATCTAACGTGAACATGGTAACTATGGATTTGAGCTGTGTATAAGTTATTGATGCAATGAATGTGATCCTATAGTAATGCATGGATTTGTTTTATTAACAATGAGAGAATAAAATCCCAAAGGAAACTTTGATTAAATATATCGCAACGATGCCTGACAGACTGTCTGCTGTTATTAAACCAACAATGCCTGATAGGCTGTCTGCTGTTATTAAACCAACAATGCCTGATAGACTGTCTGCTGTTATTAAACCAACGATGCCTGACAGACTGTCTGCAGTTATTAAACCAACAATGCCTGATAGGCTGTCTGCTGTTATTAAACCAACAATGCCTGACAGACTGTCTGCAGTTATTAAACCAAAAGGGGGGGGGGACACACAAAATATTAACTATTTGTTGAACTCAAGCACTTCCACTGAGTTTCTGATGTACTAAATATGAAGATTAATAAAATGTTGATGTTTCACCTGTGATTTACCTTCCATTGTTCTTTGAAATTAGCCTGAAATCTAATTTTTGACTTTATCCTAACACTTTTGCACAGTACTGTATATACGTTTGACTTGTAATTAAATTTAAATGCCAATACAAATAATAATGTATATGGTAACTCTAAGTTGTGCAATAGTGTAGTAGACACTCCTGTAATAGTAGCGAAGGTTAGTGTAAGACCGTTCGTATAAGTACATAGGTTTCCCATGTTATTGGTTTAAAATGTTATATAGTTGCAATGTTCAGAGATATGAGAGGGTGTTTTTTGTTCGTTGAACCTGGTTTCTATTTTTCTTTCGGCAATGGAAAATTCGTGTGCCGTTTTCACATTGCATTTTGTAAAATGGTATCGGTGTTGTGTTTGTCTGAATAGTTGTCAGAGAGTATGGATTTTATTTTGATGCTCGGATCTGAGGTAAAGTTAATGGTTAGAGGAATTTTGAGTTTAAAAGCAAGTTTTCTGAAAATGTTATATAATTTTGTCACAAATTTCTGGAATATAAGTTATGGGGATCTAAGTGTCTAGGATGTAAGTTATGCAGCGGTATATTTGCTTTTGGCTGTTTCATTAGACTTTGAATTTTGGTTGTACTGTTTGAGAATTCTGGGCATAATGTTTTTCCAGTTTTTTAAAATATGTTTAAGTCAATAAAAGGTTATTTTAGTGGTTAACTTCGTAATTGAGGTTGTTTGGTGAGCATGTCAGTGACTACGTTAATTAGGCTTTTTTGTGTATGTTAAGTTTTCGTTTTGTTTCATGTGAGAAGACCAGATAATGTAGAGGCCAGTATGAGTGCTGTTTTTTGTGAATTTTGGTTTTGAAATATGTATCGTTTCTTGTGATAATGAGGTTGAGAAATGTTAATTTGTTTTGTTTTTTCATGTTGGATGGTGAATGTAATGTGGGGATACATGGAGATGACGTCGTTGACAAAATTATGTGTATGTTCTGTAGAGGTAAAACCCATAAATGTGTCGTCTACATATTTGTACTTTACAAGAATCGGTGAGAGGTGTTTCCCATGTTTACACCATTGATTTATATATATAGTTCTGTTTGTTGAACATAAAAGTAAATTTAGTGGTGTTACATTCTATGAGAATAGCTATTTTTGCTGGTTACAATATGTAATAGTTCTTGTTGTCATTAATAGGAGGTACTTTTCATAAAGTACAGTGCACGTACGACAGTCCGTCAGCAATTGTAATGCCTGTTTTATGACTATAGAAAGTTTAAGCTCAGTTTTCGTAACAGTTAAGTTTCCCTCTACTTTGCACTTTCGTCCCTTTCTGAAGCATCGAGTTTCAGTTTCACCGTTCTTTACTGTTTATTTTTACATCCGTTCGATAAACATGTGAACGTTTTTATTCATTGCATGTCACCAGATCACACACCTTGTCCACATCGATGTTACTACTTCGTTAGTTATATGGAGATAGTGCTACCTGTTGTTTTTATCCTAATAGATTATCACCCTTTCAAATCACGGGAAAACTTCATGTTAAATCTCAACTAGAATATATTTTGGTTATTATCAGGAGTGATTCATAAAAGCATGGTAACACTTTTATGAAACATGTCAATATAAAAATAAATGTAATTGTACATATATATTCCGAATTTCGAAGCCATTTCATATGGTTTGTTTTCGCGTTTCATGTATATTATTCATGTATATTAATTTCGCGTTTCATGTATATTATTTTCGCGTTTCATGTATATTATTTCCGCGTTTCATGTATATTATTATAAGTAATTATTTATTATTAATATTTTCCTGCTCTCTAGAAATGTGGACATGGTTGGACATCGATGAAGGGACGAGTAGCTTTTTGGTTTACCTTGAATCCTTTGACCTGTGAGGGTCTAGTGGTCTTTAAACTTTTTGGTCAGCAATGTGATAGGTGTAACAGTGAACGCTACGAGCACGCCATGTGGTATCCAGAGGAAGTTATAAAAGTCAGTTTTTTTTATTTTTTGTTCTTTTATTTTTCAGTTAAAACGTTAATTTTCAACAGCTTCTAGTTTTTTCGAGAGAGCGAAATTAATTATTAGTGTTATTCTAAATTTTATCTTTTTTGTATATTTTGGAAAAGCAGTTACCTATTTACGAATAATTTACAAACTTCATTTAATATGATTCTGGAAGACTTTATGAAATTAATTATGTGGTATTATATAATTAAACATTTTTAAAGGAACAGTCAAAGAAAACTTTAAAATTCCATTTCTCTAATGGAAATTAGAAATACTGTATGTATCGTCTGCCGATGGAAAGATATTCCCTTCAATTAAGTTTATTCAAACTGATTTATTTTGGTAAGGTATTCACCAGAATTAGATAAACCCAGCCAAGACTTAAGAAATAAAGTTAGCAATGCCATTCAAAAAACCATTGTCAACAATCACTGAACACTTTTTTCATTGATTAAAGGTATTTGGCGATAGCAATAAAATATGACAATATTGTGTGTAACTGTTAAAAAGTTAATGAAAAACCACAGTAAATGGAACAAAGTATCAGAAGAAGATTTTAAATCAGAGAAACTAGTTTTTTCACTAGCTTTCTGGGTGTTATTCGTGTTTTTTATTTTGAAATATAATATTTTAAGAAATCAAAAGTGACTGATGACACCTGAATTTTAAAATTATGTCATTGCCAAACTTTTGAAAATGAAATTATTTTGTTATTTTACAGGTAAAAGAAAAAAGAAAAAATATGCAATATCTAAGACGATTTTTAAGTTTTTAATACGCCCTAGGCCAGGTTAATTCGAATGCCATATTATCTGTTTACTTTCATTTTACAAACTATATTGCAACTGTGTTGAAAGAGAACTTGGCGAAGAACCTATTTCATCTTGTATAAAAAAAATCTCAATTACTTATGAATTTTTTATAAAGAGTTTGACAACATTAATAAATTCATATAAATTATTTTTGACCATTTGAACAAAAAAAAACTTTATCAAAACATCAATGTATGATGCTCCTAAATGTTCAGTATCTTTTTTACTTTACCATGTAGTGGTATACGTTTTGTATGTTAAAGACACGCCGTACTTTTTATATTCTACTTTTATGAAACTTAGCAACAAAAGTACTGTGATTGTAAGCGAAGTTCTTCTCTGACAAAACATGACATTCCACTATCGAGGTTCTTCTCTGACAAAACATGACATTCCACTATCGAGGTTCTTCTCTGACAAAACATGACATTCCACTATCGAATTTCTTCTCTGACAAAACATGACATTCCACAATCGAATTTCTTCTCTGACAAAACACGACATTCCACTATCGAAGTTCTTCTATGACAAAACATGACATTCCACTATCGAAGTTCTTCTCTGACAAAACATGACATTCCACTATCAAAGTTCTTCTCTGACAAAACATGACATTCCACAATCGAAGTTCTTCTCTGACAAAACATGACATTCCACTATCGAATTTCTTCTCTGACAAAACATGACATTCTACTATCGAGGTTCTTCTCTGACAAAACACGACATTCCACCATCGAAGTTCGTTTCTTAATATTTGAAAATGCAGTGTTAGCGCGCTCGTCATCTCATTTTCTTAGCTCATGGTAATAGTTTCTAATATTCTAAGTTGAATTATTCCGAGAATGGATGCGAAAAAACAAAGAAAAACTGGAGGTTAAGCACAACATCCCATTCATTTAGACGTAGATCAGTAATACCACTCGTGTTATAGGTTTTAGCGTCACAGTGATATTTTATTAGACTGCAGAGCCCCCTACTGGTTGATCTAATGTATCCATACACCTCAGGCACGTGTACTCATATACCACTAAATTCAATGAATGCTTTATATTTTAACTTGGAATCTGATTTCAAGACTAGTTTTAACTTAACTTGTGACTATAGCTGTTTGATACCTTTCCTAACTTTCATCTTAATCATGTATGTAACAGTGTCTTTGTAGGGTATGACAAAAGTAACCGTTTTCTTTGGAACACCTGACACAACAACGGATGGGGGTATTAGATTAGTTTTTGTTATGGGTGTGGATTATTCTATTTAAGAAAGACAACGGTAAACAATTTCTTTACTTTTCTCAACTTTTCCTTCAAAAATATTTTGATTTTTTTTTGATATCGTAAAGGCTTTTCATAACATAATCTAAGCAGAGTTTCTCAACTTCTGCTTCAAAACGTCTCGATTTCCTAACATCTTTAAAGTCTGTATGACAGGAATTTAACCATATTTTCTTTCAAATTTTATCGAGTGAAATTCAAAATGTGAATAAAGTCCAGTGAAAGTCGGTTTATAATACACTTTAGTAGTAAGTATACCCTGATTATTTAAGACTTGAGCATCTAAGAACGAGTGTTGACAATTCCGTTGATTTTCAACATTAGAATAGATATTTGGATGCTTACCATTTAGAAGTTAATGAAATAAGCGTTGACAACCACCCACAAAGTACCGTTAATGTATCTCCAGTAATGATCAAAACATGTACTAAATGTTTTAAAAGTACGTATGTTGTAGCTTCTCTTTAATGTATACGTATGTAGTAATACGGGTTCTAATTAAGTGAATAAATTGTTCTTCTTTATATTATTGTAGGTTTTAGCTAACGTTTACAACCGAATCGGGCAGGTTTACTACGGTTTTTATCAACCTCCAATACACAGAAGCCGCCGACCAGGGAAGCCTCGAACGCCTCACAACAGTAATCTATGTCAGGCTTGTAAAAACAGCGTTTGTACAGAACGAAGGTGATAATTTGTTTCCAGTGAAAACCAGAAAAATAAATTCATGAACTTTAATAATATTGATACTTAATTTCCGTGCGATGCCACTAAAGAATAATATATCATTCTGAAAACTCAGTGAAATTATTAAAAAGAAAACGTCTAATGATGTCTTATTTTTTATTACTTTTCTTTTGGACTGTATCCGGAAGTTTAGAAGATCATATAATTATATACAAATTGTGTATTTTAACGTTTGTAGTTTTGAAAATTATTTTTTTTTAAAAAGGTGTACAGTATAATGATTTTTTAAATAATAATTATTTGGGTTTTATTTCTTTTTTTATACTTTCCATCATTGATAACTAATTTCTGAACAAGAATATAGAGTGGAGAAATAATACTTTTAATGACCTGGAAGAAAAACCAGTAAGATTTGATTAAAAATTTCTCTTCTACAAATTGCACTGTGAACTAAAGTGGATGAATACAAGAAAAGCCTACTCAAGTTGATCCCGTTGTGCACTGAATTAGAAACTATGTTCCCATTGACCAAGGACTGTCGCGTTACCGCGCCACCTGTAGATCTGATATACCCTGATTTTGCATCCTGCTGCTGCCAAAACAAATAGCATTCAGTATTTTGAGGCCGTGAATGCGTTATAAGAGTAACGGTAAAGTCACACAATTAAGTATAACATTGTAGCCCATTGAATTGGAAGTGGTTGGCGTTGACCAGCTGCCTTCCCTCTAGTCTATCACTGCAAAATTAAGAACGGTTAGGTCCAGTTAGCTATGGTGTAGCGTTGCTCGAAATTCAACAAACCAAACAAATTTTCTCTAAATACCTGTTTATTTAAAGCTCAAACATTAAGGTTTTTATATTTTAGCTGTAATTAATAATACACAAATTATTATAATTCTGTTGCGATTGGTAGATTGTAATTTCTAATTAAAGAAGTGTCTTATTCTATGCTCATTATAGTCTATTCTTTATTTGTAAGCTTTACGCAGAATTTATTGCTTCGTAAGTTATTTACTTTCATTAACTCAAAAGCCTCCGCACTTCAACTACTGTCTTATGTTAATCCTTAAGGATATCTATAGTAGTTTTGTAACTTTTGTACTTTGGAATAAGTACTTTTACATGTGACCTGGGATGACCAGGTAGTTAAGGCGCTCGACTCACAATCTGAGGATCGCGGGTTCGAATCCCCGTTCCACCAAACATGCTCGCCCTTTCAGCAGTGGGGGCGTTATTGTGTGACGGTGATGGTAAAAGAGTAGCCCAAGAGTTGGCGGTTGGCGGTCTTTCGCTGCAAAATTACGGATGGCTAACGCAAATAACCATGGTGTAGCTTTGCCCAAAATTTTAAATAAGGTTATACATGTATCGAATTGTATCAATGCTGTTCAAATTAGTGCCGTTGCTTCACCAGACGTTAGCTAAACTCGAACTCCACAATTTATTGTGGTTTTCATACTGATGAGCTTAAAGCAGCTTTAATGCTTCTCTTGATAAAAACATTGGTAATTTTAAAACTTTGACCTAAACCTGAAACGGTGATTTATACTTAGTCAATATAGATCTCGATAGCGTCATTCTCTAGCTTGTTCACGCTCAAACATGTTCATAGCTAAAATACGTGAACAGGCGGGGAAAGTATCCTTAAGAATGTATACTTACACACGAGTAGCTTGTCTGAAACCAGTTAATCAAGTAATAGATGTCTATATACGCGTTCTTATCTCTAGCAGAGAGGGAGTTGAAACTACAAAATGAGCAATATTTAAAACTTTCCAAAATATAGAGGTTTCACAAGTTCAGCAGCAATAAACTGCAAACTCGAGATTTGTGTGTGTATGAGTAGCACGAAGATACGTTTTGATACGACAAAGGGTATCGTAAGATAGATACACAGGAGTTCATGCACTTTAGAAAACATTTGTTTCAATATTTCATTTTGATTGTGCTCTTCACAAATAGCATCAGTATTCGTTACCTTTCTGATAGAAGAGGTCAGGTAGAGCATGCAGTTGCGATTGTATCTTAATTAAGTCAACATGATTTTTATAGAGCGATGAAAGAGATCCTGATACTTAAAAGTCTTCTCTGTTATCCGCACTAATGAAAAGTTTTTCCGTATCTCGAACTATCTGGAAGTTTTTCTGGTGAAACCGCCTGATGATATCTACTCTTACGACATTAAGAACTTGAAAGTACTGATGACAGAAGTAAGATTCGACATTACTGTATTGATGATTTTCAGAAGCATCTTTTTTTATTTTAGCTGGAATGCGTTGATGTCGCGACAATACAGCTAGTTTAATAACTCTATTAGATGTCTCAAGAATTTGCTGGTAGGACACAGAAAACCTTTCATCTGTTCTGTGTCGAGCGATGAAATTGATAAAGTTTGAAGAAATAATTGATGTATTCCCAGCAGGAGTATAAACAACTAACGATAGGTGGATTCCAAAAAATGACTGGAATTTTTCCATTAGAGCCATTAGACCTACACCCTTTCTCCCGTACTCATCATAACCCTGGCCTACTTATTCTAAAGGTGCATACGAACTGGCATAGTCGTCAAGTGTTGCTCGAAGAGCTGCAGTCCGAAATGTCCATATTGTTGTTCAGAGAGTTCGCAATCCTTCAGTATCAAAGCCACCCGCATTTATTTTTTCTATAAGTGCCTGTTGCCTAGGGGATCCCTTTATCAAGTTAATGATTTTACAGAGAAATCCAGACAATCACGTACCGATTTTGATTATCTTGAAGACATAGGTTGAGACAATGGACAAGACAATGTACAGGTAAAGCAGCTGGAGCCTCATCTTGTAGTTGTTTTTCAACGCCTTTTATACAACCTTGAAAATTAGATGCACCGTCGTAGGCTTGTCCTCGAATATTTTCAAGGGGGAAGTTCATTCTTATTAATGCGTCTTTAAACGATGAAAAAGCGGTTTCAACTGATGTGTCAGGAAGTTGTATCAACCCAGGAGAATCTTCCAAATCTCGTAATTTTCAGATATCCAGTTAATACAAAATACCAGTTGTTCGCGATTTGCGCAATCTCTTCTTTCATTAGCAGCAATTCTGAACCAAGTTCATCAACAAGAAGTTTTCGGAGAATCGTACGAACCGTTAACTCAATTTGTTCATTAACAATCACTGGGGACAGATACTGACCATCTTTCAACCACTGTTCCCAGCGCATACACTGCTTAAAACGTTGATATACAGTGCCTTGCAAAATTATTCACCCCTACCAATATGTCACATTTTGATGAAATACAAATAATGTAAATAATGTTTTAATGAACTTGATTTTATTCAAAACTGTAATAAAACCTAATAAAAATATACGAATTATGGCAACTAACCTCTAACTTAGATGTTTTTAAAATTCAACAAGGACTTCAAAATGTTTACGTCAAACTAAGTATATGTACAAACTAAGATGTAAAATGATCTAAAAATGTAGAATTCAAGCCAGCCCTCGTGAATATTGGAAGTATTATATACATATATAAGATAACAATATAAAATATAGTTTTGTTGCTAAGCTACACAAACGAACCTAGCGTTACCAAAAGACAACTACCTTTTATATACATTAGATACTAGCTGGAGTACCTGTGCCCTGGACGGAACTTATGCAAATTCGTAATTAATGAAAGGTTATCTTAGGACATGAAAAGTTGCTTCCCTTATATTTAATTGTAAAAAAACGCAAAAACGCCCATAAAAACTGCAAAACACAAAATGTGAAATCGTAACTTTCCGCATATACCCAGCAAACATTCATGCCAGATGTGGTGTAGATCCATCTACGGGGGGCGAAGTAGTGGTAAAAACGCAAAAATTCCCATAAAAACCGCAAAATGCAAAACTGAAAATTTGTATATATATATATATATATATATATATATATA